>NC_141000.1:132825969-132910163 GCF_052327205.1 Somniosus microcephalus | reverse complement strand
AAAGATTAATAATCCATAAATAATACAAGCAGAGGTGTAGAAACTGCCTCGAGGAATTTGGAGGATGCGCTGGGACTCTGATTGGTTTGTGGTGCCCCGGCCTTTGGCCTGGCCCTTGGATTTGATCCCGAACCCTCGGAGGCTCCTGCTCACTTCTCCCGCTTGCTGCCTTCATTAGTATTAAAGGATAGTCCGGTTCTCAGTGTGTCTCCCGCCTGCTGAGCTGAATACTAATCGTGTCAGCGATCTCCTTTTAGCAGATTCTGTGACACGGATCTGATTGTCTCTCTCATTCTTGCTCCAGTTTTCTCCACTGCTGGAGCTACTGATTCAGACTAGTCTGTGCTGAGGGAGCCGAGCTCACCCGGGGATTGGTGGGTGCTGCCATTCGACACAGTGCCCCAGGCTAAGGAGGGGGTGCCCAGCCAGGGTTCCTGCCCCTGATCACTGCCCCATGACCCCTGGGTTAGAGAAGAGGGAAAATCAGCCAGGGTTCCTGCCTCCTGATCACTGCCCAGTGACCCTGGGTTAGAGAGAGGGGAAATCAGCCAGGGTTCCTGCCCCTGATCACTGTCCAGTGACCCCTGGGTTAGAGAGGGGAAATCAGCCAGGGTTCCTGCTCCTGATCACTGTCCAGTGACCCCTGGGTTAGAGAGAGAGCGGAAATCAGCCAGGGTGCTGCTCCTGATCACTGTCCAGTGACCCCTGGTTAGAGAGAGAGGGGAAATCAGCCAGGGCTCCTGCTCCTGATCACTGTCCAGTGACCCCTGGGTTAGAGAAGAGAGGGGAAATCAGCCAGGGTTCCTGCTCCTGATCACTGCCCAGTGAGCCCTGGGTTAGAGAGAGAGGGGAAATCAGCCAGGGCTCCTGCTCCTGATCACTGCCCAGTGAGCCCTGGGTTAGAGAGGAGAGGGGAAATCAGCCAGGGTTCCTGCTCCTGATCACTGCCTAGTGACCCCTGGGTTTAGAGAGAGAGGAAATTAGCCAGGGTTCCTGCTCCTGATCACTGCCCAGTGAGCCCTGGGGTAGAGAGGTGTGAAATCAGCCAGGGTTCCTGCTCCTGATCACTGCCCAGTGAGCCCTGGGTTAGAGAGAGAGGAAATTAGCCAGGGTTCCTGCTCCTGATCACTGCCCAGTGAGCCCTTAGGTAGAGAGGTGTGTGAAATCAGCCAGGGTTCCTGCTCCTGATCACTGCCCAGTGAGCCCTGGGGAAGAGAGGTGTGAAATCAGCCAGGGTTCCTGCTCCTGATCACTTCCCAGTGACCCCTGGGTTAGAGAGAGGTGAAATCAGCCAGGGTTCCTGCTCCTGATCACTGTCCAGTGACCCCTGGGTTTAGAGAGAGGTGAAATCAGCCAGGGTTCCTGCTCCTGATCACTGTCCAGTGACCCCTGGGTTAGAGAGAGGTGAAATCAGCCAGGGTTCCTGCTCCTGATCACTGTCCAGTGACCCCTGGGTTAGAGAGAGGTGAAATCAGCCAGGGTTCCTGCTCCTGATCACTGTCCAGTGACCCCTGGGTTAGAGAGAGGTGAAATCAGCCAGGGTTCCTGCTCCTGATCATAGAGTTATACAGCACAGAAAGAGGCCCTTCGGCCCATCGCGTCCGCGCCGGCCATCATGCCCTGTCTAATTCCATTTTTCCAGCATTTGGTCCGTAGCCTTGTATGCTATGGCATTTCAAGTGCTCATCCAAATGCTTCTTGAATGTTGTGAGGGTTCCTGCCTCTACCACCCTTTCAGGCAGTGAGTTCCAGATTCCAACCACCCTCTGGGTGAAAAAGTTTTTCCTCAAATCCCCTCTAAACCTCCTGCCCCTTACCTTGAATCTATGCCCCCTTGTTATTGACCCCTCGACTAAGGGGAAAAGTTCCTTTCTATCTACCCCTATCTATGCCCCTCATAATTTTGTATACCTCAATCAGGTCCCCCCTCAGCCTTCTCTGCTCTAAGGAAAACAACCCCAGCCTGTCCAGTCTCTCTTCATAGCTGAAGCGCTCCAGCCCAGGTAACATCCTGGTAAATCTCCTCTGCACCCTCTCCAATGCAATCACATCCTTCCTATAGTGTGGTGACCAGAACTGCACACAGTATTCCAGCTGTGGCCCTAACTAGTGTTTTCTACAGCTCCGTCATAACCTCCCTGCTCTTATATTCTATGCCTCGGCTAATGAAGGCAAGTATCCCATATGCCTTTTTAACCACCTTAATCCACCTGTTCTGCTGCCTTCAGGGATCTATGTACATGCACACCAAGGTCCCTCTGATCCTCTGTCCTTCCTAGGGTCCTACCATTCATTGTGTATTCCCTTGCCTTTGTTAGTCCGTCCAAAATGCATCACCTCACACTTTTCAGAGTTAAATTCCATTTGCCACTGTTCCGCCCATTCTGACCAACCCATCTGTATCGTCCTGTAGCCTGAGGCTTCCCTCCTCGCTATTTACCACCCCCACCAATTTTCGTGTCATCTGCGAACTTACTGATCATACCTTTTACATTCACACCCAGATCATTAATGTAGACCACAAACAGCAAGGGACCCAGCACCAATCCCTGCGGTACCCCACTGGACACAGGCTTCCAGTCACAAAAACAACCTTCCACCATCACCCTCTGCCTTCTGCCACTAAGCCAGTTTTGGATCCAATGTGCCAAGGCACCCTGGATCCCATGGGCTCTTACCTTCACTGACCAGTCTCCTATGCGGGACTTTATCAAAAGCCTTACTGAAATCCATGTAAACCTCATCCACACACCTAGTCACCCCCTCGAAAAATTCAATCAAATTGGTCAGACATGATCTTCCCTTGACAAAATTGGTGGAGTGGTAAATAGCTGAGGAGGGAAGCCTCAGGCTACAGGACGATATAGATGGGTTGGTCAGATGGGCGGAACAGTGGCAAATGGAATTTAACCCTGAAAAGTGTGAGGTGATGCATTTTGGATGGACTAACAAGGCAAGGGAATACACAATGAATGGTAAGACCCTAGGAAAGACAGAGGATCAGAGGGACCTTGGTGTGCATGTACATATCCCTAATTAATCCTTGCCTCTCCAAGTGGAGACTAATTCTGTCCCTCAGAATTTTTTCCAACAATTTCCCTACCACTGATGTTAGGCTCACTGGCCTGTAATTCCCTGGTTTATCCCTACTACCCTTCTTGAATAATGGTACTACGTTAGCTGTTCTCCAGTCCTCTGGCACATCCCCTGTGGCCAGAGAGGTTCTGAAAATTTTGTGTCAGAGCCCCTGCAATCTCCTCCTTTGCCTCACATAGTAGCCTGGGATACATCTCGTCTGGGCCTGGGGATTTATCCACTTTTAAGCCTGCTAAAACTGCTAGTACCTCCTCCCTCTCAATGCTAATATGTTCAAGTATATCACAATCCCCCTGCCCGATTTCTATGTCCACATCGTCCTTCTTCATAGTGAACACAGATGCAAAAAATTCATTTAAAACCCCACCTACATCCTCTGGCTCTACACACAGCTTGCCACTTTGGTCCCTAATGGGCCCTACTCTTTCCCTAGTTATCCTCTTGCCCTTAATTATACTTATAAAACACCTTAGGATTTTCCTTTATTTTGCTCGCCAGTGTTATTTCATGGCCCAGTGCCCAGTGACCCCTGGGTTAGAGAGAGGGGAAATCAGCCAGGGTTCCTGCTCCTGATCACTGCCCAGTGACACCTGGGTTAGAGAGAGGGGAAATCAGCCAGGGCTCCTGCTCCTGATCACTGTCCAGTGACCCCTGGGTTAGAAAGAGAGGAAATCAGCCAGGGTTCCTGCTCCTGATCACTGCCCAGTGACCCCTGGGTTAGAGAGAGAGGAAATCAGCCAGGGTTCCTGCTCCTGATCACTGCCCAGTGACCCCTGGGTTAGAAAGAGAGGAAATCAGCCAGGGTTCCTGCTCCTGATCACTGCCCAGTGACCCCTGGGTTAGAGAGAGAGGAAATCAGCCAGGGTTCCTGCTCCTGCTCACTGCACAGTGACACTTGGGTTAGAGACAGGTGAAATCAGCCAGGGTTCCTGCTCCTGATCACTGCCCAGTGACCCCTGGGTTAGAGAGAGAGGAAATCAGCCAGGGTTCCTGCTCCTGATCACTGCCCAGTGACCCCTGGGTTAGAGAGAGAGGAAATCAGCCAGGGTTCCTGCTCCTGATCACTGCCCAGTGACCCCTGGGTTATTTTGTATCTGTCTTCGCGGTAGAAGACACTAAAAGCATCCCAATAATAATTGATAGTCAAGGGGCTACAGGAGGGAGGAACTTAAAACTATCACTAGAGAAAAAGTACTCGGCAAACTAATGGGACTAAAGGTGGACAAGTCCCCTGGACTCGATGGCCTGCATCCTAGGGTCTTAAAAGAAGAGGCTGCAGAGATAGTGGATGCATTGGTTGTAATCTACCAAAATTCCCTGGATTCTGGAGAGATCCCAGCGGACTGGAAAACCGCAAATGTAACGCCCCTTTTCAAGAAAGGAGGGAGACAGAAAGCAGGAAACTATAGACCAGTTAGCCCAACATCTGTCATTGGGAAAGTGCTGGAGTCCATTATGAAGAAAGTGGTAGCAGGACATTTAGAAAATCATAATATAGTCAAGCAGAGTCCGCATGGTTTTATGAAAGGAAAGTTATGTTTGACAAATTTGCTGGAGTTCTTTGAGGATGTAACGTAATGTATTTGGATTTCGAAAAGGCATTCGATAAGGTGTCACATAAAAGGTTACTACACAAGATAAGAGCTCACGGGGTTGGGGGTGATATATTAACATGGATAGAGGATTGGCTAACTAACAGAAAACAGAGAGTTGGGATAAATGGGTGATTTTCAGGTTGGCAAACTGTAACTAGTGGGGTGCCACAGGGATCAGTGCTGGGGCCTCAACTATTTACAATCTATATTAATGACTTGGATGAAGGGACCGAGTGTAATGTAGCCAAATTTGCTGATGATACAAAGATAGGTGGGAAAGCAAATTGTGAGGAGGACACAAAGAATCTGCAAAGGGATATAGACAGGTTCAGTGAGTGGGCAAAAATTTGGCAGATGGAGTATAATGTGAGAAAATGTGAGGTTATCCACTTGTGAGGGATCTGGGGGTCCTCGCACATGAAACACAAAAAGTTAGCGTGCAGGTACAGCAAGTAATTAGGAAGGCAAATGGAATGTTGGCCTTTATTGCAAAGGGGATGGAGTATAAAAGTAGGGAAGTCTTGCTTCAACTGTACAGGGTGTTGGTGAGACCACACCTGGAGTACTGCGTACAGTTTTGGTCTCCTTATTTAAGGAAGGATATACTTGCATTGGAGGCAGTTCAGAGAAGGTTCACGAGGTTGATTCCGGAGATGAAGGGGTTGTCTTATGAAGAAAGGTTGAGCAGGTTGGGCCGATACTCAGTGGAGTTTAGAAGAATGAGAGGGGATCTTATTGAAACATATCAGATTCTGAGGGGGCTTGACAGGGTAGATGCAGAGAGGATGTTTCCCCTCGTGGGTGAATCTAGAACTAGGGGCATAGTTTCAGAATAAGGAGTCGCCCATTTAAAACGGAAATGAGGAGGAATTTCCTCTCTCACAGGGTCGTGAATCTTTGGAATTCTCTTCCCCAGAGAGCTGTGGAGGCTGGGTCAGTGAATATATTCAAGGTGGAGACAGACACATTTTTGAACTATAGGGGAGTCGAGGGTTATGGGGAGCGGGCAGGGAAGTGAAGTTGAGGCCAAGATCAGATCAGCCATGATCTCATTAAATGGCGAAGAAGGCTCGAGGGGCCGAATGGCCTAATCCTACTCCTATTTCTTATGTTCTTATAACCAGATGGATTTTATAGGAATAGGAGGAGCCCATTCAGTCCCTTGAGCCTGTTCCGCCATTCAATTAGATCAGGGCTGATCTGCACCTCGACTCCAGTTACGCGCCTTTGCTCCACATCCTTCAATACCCTTACCCAACAAAAATCTATCAATCTCAGTCTTGAAAATTTCAATTGCCCTCCCGCATCCCCAGCCTGTTGGGGGAGAGAGTTCCAGAATTTCACTGTCAGTCGTGGCTCAGTGGGCAGCACCCTTGCCTCTGAGTCAGAAGGTTGTGGGTTCAGAGACTTGAGCACAAAAATCTAGACTAACACCAGTGCAGTGCTGAGGGAGTGCTACACTGTCGGAGGTGCCATCTTGCGGGTGAGACGTTAAACCCGAGGCCCCGTCTGCTCTCTCAAGGGAACGTGAAAGATCCCATTCAACGAAGAGGAGGGGAGTTATCCCCGGTGTCCTGGCCAATATTTATCCCTCAATCACCATAACAGAAAAAGATGATCTGGTCATTATCATATTGCTGTTTGTGGGAGCTTGCTGTGCGCAATTGGCTGCCGCGTTTCCTACATTACAACAGTGACTACACTTCAAAAAGTACTTCATTGGCTGTAAAGGGCTTTGGGAAGTCCTGAGGTCTATGATATAATTGGGATTACAGAGACATGGCTCCAGGATGACCAAGGCTGGGAATTCAACATCCAGGGGTATTCAATATTCAGGAAGGACAGGCAAAAAGGAAAAGGAGGTTGTGGTAAACCACTGTTTGTATTCCTGTTTGTCCTGTTTGTATTCCACTGTGTACATGCCTGGACATGCCTCGGCTGACTCCTCCCACAGGTCCTAGTGTAAAGGTGACTGCTCCCCAGCCCTTGTATCCTGGACCGGTCGACCACTCGAGGCAGACCTCCATTCTGTTGTTAATAAAAGCCTTTAGTTACTCTTCTAACTCTCAGTCTTTTATGAGTAATTGATAGCGCATCAATTTTATTAACAACATTTTTATAATGGAGAAGATCCTCACACCAGCATGCCTGGACTTAGATCATCGGGAGGCGGACTCATCCACCAAGTTTACTCACTGGCTTAAGTGTTTTGAAAAATTCCTGACCGCCTCCGAAGCAATCAAATCGGACGAGGACAAACTGGATGTCCTGACCTCCAAAGTGAACCACCGAGTGTACTCGGTCATCCAAGACGCGACCTCGTACGCGGATGCTATCAAGCTCCTCAAGGACCAGTACACGCGCCCAGTGAACGAAGTGTACGCCAGGCACCTCCTGGGGAGTCGTAAACAACAACCTGGGGAATCGACCGTGGAATACCTTCAGGCACTGTCTGTGCTTGGCCGGGCCTGTGGTTGTAAGGATGTAAAGGCCGCCGTGTACACAGAGGAACTTATCCGGGACGCTTTTGTAGCGGGCCACAGATCCAATTACACACGACAGCGACTGTTGGAGCAGAGTAACCTCGACCTCAACAAGGCCTCTGAACTCGCACTATCGTTGGATGCAGCCTACCAGGGCATGGATGCCTACTCCTCTGCACCGTGGACGCCGCGGGGAATGACAGCCTGGGACACGGTAGGACCGCCTCATAGCGCCGTGCCACCCCAGCCACACCCCAACAACGGCCCAACTACCGCAGCAGTGTCCCAAGGCCAGACAGCAGTGCCCCAAGGCCAGAAATGCTACTTCTGTGGCCAGGCAAAACACCCCAGAGCGCGCTGCCCGGCGAAAAACGCGATCTGCTCGGGCTGCGGGAAGAAGGGACACTACGCTAGCGTCTGCAGGGCCAAAGCCACCCCGAACCCCAGCAGCGCCGCGTGTGGGCCATGCGGGCCGCCATTTTGGGCCTCCCCGGCCGTGTGCGAATCACCGGTACAGCAGCCATTTTGGACGCCTCCAGCCACATGGGGATCATGGACGCCGCCATCTTGGACGACAGCCGGGACGCAGCAGGCCCCCGACACTGCCTCATCTGATACCCGCAGCGACACACCGACCCCTACGCTGGCATCCGTTACACTGGACCAAGCGAGACCGCACCAACTGGCCAGTTCCACAATGGACATTAAGGTAAATGGTCACGATACAATCTGCCTTTTTGACTCTGGGAGCACGGAGAGCTTCATCCACCCCGACACGGTGCGGCGTTGCTCTCTCCCAGTCCTGCCTGCGCAACAGCGGATTTCTATGGCCTCCGAGTCCTAGTCGGCGGACATCGGCGGCTACTGCGTGGTGACACTCGTAGTAGACGGGACCGTGTACGATCATTTTAAACTTCTGGTCCTGCCTGACCTCTGCGCTGCCGTCCTGCTGGGGTTAGATTTTCAGTGCCACCTTAAAAGTGTTACGATGGCGTACGGTGGACCCCTACCCCCACTCACAGTCCGCAGCCAGCAGCTTCCAAATTGCCCGCCGCGCACCAGGTGCAACCTCTCCACACTCAGAGTCACCCCCCCCCACCACTGTTTGCTAACCTCACCCCCGACTGTAAGCCCATCGCCACAAAGAGCAGGCGATACAGTGCCGGGGACAGGGTTTTCATTAAAACCGAAGTGGAGCGGCTCCTGAAAGAAGGGATTATTGAGGGCAGCACCAGCCCCTGGCGAGCCCAGGTTGTGGTCGTTAAGACCAGCGAGAAGCAGCACCTGGTCATCGACTACAGCCAGACAATAAATCGCTACACCCTGCTGGACGCCTACCCACTCCCCCGTATAGCTGATATGATCAACCAGATCGCGCAGTACTGTGTCTTCTCGACCATTGACCTGAAATCAGCGTACCACCAGCTCCCCATCCGCCCTGAGGACCGCCAGTACACTGCCTTTGAGGCAAACGGCCGCCTCTATCACTTCCTTAGGGTTCCCTTTGGCGTCACCAACGGGGTCTCCATCTTCCAAAGGGAGATGGACCGGATGGTAGATCAAAATGCGTTGCAGGCCACTTTCCCATATCTGGACAATGTGACCATCTGCGGCCGTGACTTGCAGGACCATGACGCAAACCTCGAAAAATTCCTCCGCACCGCCCAACTCCTAAACCTGACATATAACAAGGAGAAGTGCATATTCCGCACAAACCGCCTCGCCATCCTTGGCTGTGTTGTGGAACACGGAGTCATCGGCCCCGACCCCGACCGGATGCGTCCCCTTATGGAACTTCCACTGCCTCAAGGCCCTGAAGAGGTGCCTAGGGTTTTTCTCCTATTAAGCCCAGTGGGTCCCCTACTATGCGGACAAGGCCCGTCCGCTGATCAAGTCCACCTCTTTTCCCTTGACGGCAGAGGCCCGCTTAGCCTTCCACCGTATCAAGGAGGACATTGCCAAAGCCACCATGCACGCAGTGGACGAATCCATCCCCTTCCAGGTGGAAAGCGACGCGTCCGACTTTGCCCTGGCCGCTACCCTCAATCAGGCGGGGAGACCCGTGGCCTTCTTTTCACGAACCCTCCAAGGCCCGGAGACCAGACACTCCGCTGTTGAGAAGGAGGCCCAGGCGATTGTGGAGGCTGTGCGTCATTGGAGGCACTACCTGGCCGGAAAACGATTTACCCTGCTCACTGACCAGCGTTCAGTTGCTTTTATGTTTAACAACAAGCAGAGGGGCAAAATCAAAAATGACAAGATCTTGAGGTGGAGAATCGAACTTTCCACCTACAACTACGAGATCTTGTACCGGCCAGGGAAGCTAAATGAACCCCCGGATGCGCTATCGCGTGGCACCTGCGCCAGCGCGCAGATCGATAGACTACGGGTCCTCCACAATGACCTCTGCCACCCGGGGGTCACCAGGTTCTTCCACCTCATCAAGGCCCGCAACCTGCCTTACTCTATTGAGGAGGTCAGGACCATGACCAGGAACTGCCAAGTCTGCGCTGAGTGCAAACCACACTTTTATAGACCAGACAGGGCCCACCTGATAAAAGCCACTCGCCCCTTCGAGCGCCTGAGCGTTGATTTTAAAGGGCCTCTCCCCTCCTCCGACCGCAATGTGTACTTCCTCAATATTATTGATGAGTTTTCCCGTTCGCCTTCCCCTGCCCGGACATGACCAGTGCCACGGTCATTAAATGTCTGAACAACCTCTTCACCCTGTTCGGCTTCCCCAGCTATATCCATAGCGACCGGGGCTCATCGTTTATGAGCGACGAACTCCGTCAGTACCTGCTAACTAGGGGTATTGCCACAAGCAGGACCACCAGTTACAACCCCCGGGGGAACGGACAGGTGGAAAGAGAAAATGCGACAGTTTGGAAGGCAGTCCTGCTAGCCTTAAAGTCTAGGGGCCTTCCAACCTCCCGCTGGCAGGATGTGCTCCCCGATGCGCTCCACTCTATTCGGTCACTGCTCTGCACTGCCACTAACGCCACCCCTCATGAGAAAATGTTTGTCTTCCCAAGGAAGTCCACATCAGGGACTTCGCTACCGCCATGGCTGACGTCCCCAGGGCCGGTCCTACTGAGAAGACACGTGAGGACCCATAAAACGGACCCCCTGGTCGAGAGGGTCGACCTCCTCCACGCCAACCCCCAGTATGCTTACATCGCATACCCGGACGGGCGGGAGGACACAGTCTCCATAAGAGACCTTGCACCCTCGGGGACCACAGTAACCCACTACCCACTACCACCCCCCCCCCCCACGATCCGATATCCAGCCCCAGCAGACGGCAGGCCTGGGCCCCGCGACCCGCTCGACATCTACGAGGACGACATGCCTGTGCCACAGCCTACGCTGGACTCGACGCCGGAAGCTTCACTACCCCTGCCGTCGCCACGCCGATCACAGCGGCAGACAAGACCTCCGGAGAGACTCCAATACACTAACTTTTAATACACTTCACCCCGCCGGACTCAATTTTAAACAAGGGGTGAATGTGGTAAACCACTGTTTGTATTCCTGTTTGTCCTGTTTGTATTCCACTGTGTACATGCCTGGACATGCCTCGGCTGACTCCTCCCACAGGTCCTAGTATAAAGGTGACTGCTCCCCAGCCCTTGTATCCTGGACCGGTCGACCACTCGAGGCAGACCTCCATTCTGCTGTTAATAAAAGCCTTTAGTTACTCTTCTAACTCAGTCTTTTATGAGTAATTGATAGCGCATCAGAGGTGGGGTAGCATTGTTGGATAAAGAGAAGATTAACACAATAGTAAGGAAGGATATTAGCTCTGATGATGTGGAATCTGTATGGTAGAGCTGAGAAATACCAAGGGGCAGAAAACGTTAGTGGGAGTTGTATATAGACCCCCAAACAGTAATGCTGAGGTTGGGGATGGCATTAAACGGGAAATTAGAGATGCGTGCAATAAGGGCACAGCAGTTATCATGGGTGTCTTTAATCTACATATAGATTGGGCTAACCAAATTAGTAACAATACTGTGGAGGAGGAATTCCTGGAGTGTATACGAGATGGTTTCCTGGACCAATATGTCGAGGAACCAACTAGAGATCAGGCCATCTTAGACTGGGTATTCTGTAATGAGAAAGGATTAATTAGCAATCTTGTTTTGCGAGGCCCCTTGTGGCGGAGTGATCATAATATGATAGAATTCTTCATTAAGATGGAGAGTGAAGTATTTGACTCAGAGACTAGGGTCCTGAATTTAAATAAAGGAAACTACTATGGTATGAGGCGCGAGTTGGCTAGGATGGATTGGGGAACGTTACTTAAAGGGTTGACGGTGGATAGGTAATGGCAAACATTCAAAGATCGCATGGATGAACTACAGAATTTGTTCATCCCTGTTTGGCATAAAAATAAAACAAAAAAGGTGACTCAACCATGGCTAACAAGGGAAATTAGGGATAGCATAAGATCCAAGGAGAGGACATATAAATTGGCCAGAAAAAGCAGCAAACCTGAGGTTTGGGAGCAGTTTAGGATTCAGCAAAGGAGGATAAAGGGATTAATTAAGAGGGGGGAAATAGAGTATGAGAGTAAGCTTGCAGGGAACATAAAAACTGACTGTAAAAGCTTTTATAGATATGTGAAGAGAAAAAGATTGGTGAAGTCAAGCGTAGGTCCCTTGCAGTCAGAATCAGGGGAATTTATAATGGGGAACAAAGAAATGGCATACCAATTAAATACATACTTTGGTTCTGTCTTCACAAAGGAGGACACAAATAACCTCCCAGAGATGTCGGGGAACATAGGGTCTAATGAGAGGGAGGAACTGAATGAAATCAGTATTTGTAGGGAAATGGTGTTAGGGAAATTGACGGGATTGAAGGCTGATAAATCGCCAGGGCCTGATAATCTACATCCTAGGGTACTTAAGGAAGTGGCCCTAGAAATAGTAGATGTATTGCTGGTCATCTTCCAAAATTCTATAGACTCTGGAACAGTTCCCATGGATTGGAGGGTAGCTAATGTAACCCCACTATTCAAAAAAGGTGGTAGAGAGAAAATGGGGAATTATAGACCGGTAAGCCTGACATCGGTAGTGGGGAAAATGGTAGAGTTCATTATAAAAGATGTAATAGCAGAGCACTTGGAAAACAGTGACAGGATCGGACAAAGTCAACATGGATTTACAAAAGGTAAATCGTGCTTGACTAATCTACTGGAATTTTTTGAGGATGTAACTGGTGGAATAGATAAGGGAGAACCAGTGGATGTGGTGTATTTGGACTTTCAGAAGGCTTTTGATAAGGTCCCGCATAAGAGATTAGCGTGTAAAGTTAAGGCACATGGGATTGGGGGCAAGGTACTGACTTGGATAGAGAACTGGTTGGCAGACAGGAAGCAAAGAGTTGGAATAAACGGGTCTTTTTCCGAGTGGCAGGTAGTGACTAGTGGGGTACCGCAGGGATCGGTCCTAGGACCCCAACTATTCACAATATATATTAATGATCTAGACGAGGGAAGTAGATGTAATATCTCCAAGTTTGCAGATGACACAAAGCTGGGTGGGCGTGTGTGCTGTGAGGAGGATGCCGAGAAACTCCAATATGATTTGGACAGGTTGGGTGACTGGGCAGAAGCATGGCAGATACAATATAACGTGGATAAATGCGAGGTTATCCACTTTGGTGGCAATAACAGGAAGGCAGATTATTATCTGAACGGCAATAGATTGGGAGAAGGGGAAGTGCAACGAGACCTGGGTGTCCTTGTGCACCAGTCGCTGAAGGTAAGCATGCAGGTGCAGCAGGCGGTTAAGAAGGCAAATGGTATGTTGGCCTTCATAGCGAGAGGATTCGAGTACAGGAACAAAGATGTTTTGCTGCAGTTGTACAGGACCTTGGTGAGACCACATCTTGAGTATTGTGTGCAGTTTTGGTTGCCTTATCTGAGGAAGGATGTTCTTGCTATGGAGGGAGTGCAGCGAAGATTCACCAGACTGATACCTGGGATGGCAGGAATGACGTATGAGGAGAGATTGGGTCGATTGGGCTTATACTCGCTGGAGTTTAGAAGAATGAGAGGGGATCTCATTGAAACTTATAAAATTCTAACAGGACTAGACAGACTAGATGCTGGAAGGATGTTCCCGATGGCCGGGGAGTCCAGAACCAGGGGTCACAGTCTAAGGATAAGGGGTAGGCCATTTAGGACAGAGATGAGGAATTTCTTCACCCAGAGAGTGGTGAACCTGTGGAATTCTCTACCACAGAAGGCAGTGGTGGCCAATTCATTAAATATATTCAAGAAGGAGTTAGATATATTTCTTAAGGCTAAAGGGATCAAGGGATATGGGGAGAAGGCAGGGACAGGGCACTGAATTTGGATGATCAGCCATGATCTCATTAAATGGCGGAGCAGGCTTGAGGGGCCGAATGGTCTACTCCTGCTACTATCTTCTATGTTTCTATGTCATGAAAGGCGCTGGAGAAATGCCGGTCTATCTTTATGTGAAAAACTGCTTTCTGATTTCAGTCCTGAACGGCCTGGCTCTAATTTTAAGATTGTGCCCGTTGTTCTGGCGCCTGCCACCAGAGGAAGTCGTTTCTCTGTATCTACCGTTTATCATCTTAAACACCTCACTTAGCTCACCCGCAATCTTCCAAACTCAAGGGATGCAACCTGACCTCATAATTTAACCTTTTAGCCCCCGGTATTATTCTGGTGAATCTGTGCTGCTCCCTCTCCAAGGCCAATATATCCTTCCTGAGGGGCGGGGCCCAGAACTGAACGCCGTGTCCCGATGGGCTCTGGACAACGGGAGCCTAACGTCCTCCCCTTTGTAGTCCAACCCTCGAGATAAAGGCTAACACTCCATTAGCCATTTTGATTACTTTTTGTAACAGTGCATGAGCTTTTAACGATTTGTGGACTTGGACTCCCAGATCTCTGCTCCTCTGCAGTTCCCAGTGTCTAACCATTTCGAAAATACTCCGATTTATCTTTCTTGTGTCCAATGTGGATGACCACTCAGTTAATCTGTCTGTGTTTAGGGATATTTTAGGGATGGGCAATAAATGCTGGCCTTGCCAGCGACACCCACATCCCATGAACGAATAAAAAATGTTCCTTTGCAACTTCCTGCTCCCATCCGCACAACTCCCTGTCACTCCTAACTTGGTGTCAACGCTCTCTTGGGTTGGCGGTAACTCCGGAAATCAGTGCGGAAGTATCGTTCAATAAGTAAATAACAGGAACGTTGGTTGATAAACTAAGATGAAGATCCGTGATCCCTTCCTGCAAATCTCTCAACAGATGCTCCGGCGTGTTGTGCACCGAGTTGTCTGTGGGAGTGAATCCTGGTCCCTCATCATTCATCCACTCGAGCTCCTCCATTATTTGGTTCTGGAGTCCACCAAATATAATTTACACTAACTGACGCTGGAGGTGAAAAAACTATATAGAACTTTTCTAGCTTGTGCTTTGCATAATACATCATAAAGCTTTGGCTGGAGGGAGTGTGTATGAAATTCAGCACACAGTCAAAATAAAATAAAATTTTTCTTCTATTAGCATATGTCAGGAAACTGGCAGGGACAGGGATTGTGAGCATCGGGTGTCTTGACTTGTCGGTATACGAATACAACTTAAACATTTATGGTGGACAACTGGTTTAGTCATTCATCGCCTGATCTGGCTGGACCACACCATGTACTATCGGGTCCTGCTCTCCTCTGCCTAAATTGCTCACTATGGCAGGGTAATCCTGGAATACAAAGATAACCCCCAGCTTCATTTCTCCACTACAAACCGTCTCCTTAAACCCCTCTCCCCTGACCTCCAACATCAAGTGCGAGGAGTTCATGGGCTTGTTTGTCACTAAAATTGAGACCATCCGATCAGCTGCCTTTCCCTTCCCCATGACCACTGGGCCAGACTTCCTCAAAGCTTCCCCCCAACATCGCCTTAAATTCGCATCTTTCTCTAGTTTCTCTCCTGTCACGCCTCATGCCCGCTTGCCAGACCTCCTCCCCTGTGACTTCTACCACAACAATGACAAGAGCAGCAGCCGTGGGAACACCATCACCTCCAAATTCCTCTCCAAGTCACACACCATCCGATATCACCATTCCTTCATCACTGGCTCCATCATGGTGGGCACCACTGTCATGTTGGTGGAGCTGACTGCTCACTCCATGTTGGATAGAATGGTCTTCATGCTCTCTGGCAGGCTGCCCAGTGACCCAGCATTTCCTGGTAGATGCCCATCTTCTGTGCCCTCGAGCTCAGCATGAGTCCTCTGCAGCAGGGCTAGGTTGTGATCTTACCCTCCGACGAGCTGCCACCTGCCCGGTGATTCACCGCCTGATGGCCCCTCCTGTAGCCCTGTAGCCTGGCCGCTAAAGTACGCATGGTGCCAGTCTCTGAGCTGGTGCTAGTGAGGGTCAGATCCAGTAACGCTACATCTGCAGGAAGACCTGGCTTCTCTCCTTGAAGTGGCTCGGGGCCTCAACATTCTCAGCACCTGAAATGCAAAGTCAGGTGGAGCCAAACAGGACAGATGGAGGAAGGGGTGCAGAGCGGGCTTTAGACAGAGAGGAGTCAGAGAGATTACTCACGTGGAATTGGCACCATGCCCCTTGGAGAATTAATGTTCAACTGAGAAATATAGAGAGGAGGGGGTTAGAGAGAGGAGGGGATGAAAGAGGAGGGGATGAGAGAGGGAGGATGAGAGAGATGGGGATGAGAGAGGGATAGAGAGAGGAGGGGGCTAGAGAGTTGCATGAAAGAGGGGTCATTTCATGCAACCAATTGTGTTCTGGATTCTCAAGGGACTTTAGAATCGTAGAATGATACATAAGAAATAGGAGCAGGAGTCGGCCATTCGGCCCCTCGAGCCTGCTCCACCATTCAATAAGATCATGGCTGATCATCGACCTCAACTCCACTTTCCCGCCCGATCTCCATATCCCTCGATTCCCCTGGAGTCCAAAAATCTATCGATCTCAGCCTTGAATATTCTCAACGACTCAGCATCCACAGCCCCCTGGGGCAGAGAATTCCAAAGAGTCACCACCCTCTGAGTGAAGAAATTCCTCCTCATCTCGGTCCTAAATGGCCGACCCCTTATCCTGAGACTATGCCCCCTAGTTCTAGACTCTCCAGCCAGGGGAAACAACCTTCCTGCATCTACCCTGTCAATCCCCCTCAGAATCTTGCATGTTTCAATGAGATCACCTCTCATTCTTCTAAACTCCAGAGAGTATCAGCCCATTCTACACAATCTCTCCTCATAGGACAGCCCTCTCATCCCAGGAACCAATCTAGTGAGCCTTCGTTGCACCGCCTCCAAGACAAGTATATCCTTCCTTAGATAAGGAGACCAAAACTGTACACAGTACTCCAGGTGTGGTCTCACCAAGGCCCTGTACAATTGTAGCAAGACTTCCTCACTCTTATACTCCAAACCCCTTGCAATAAAGGCCAACATGCCATTTGCCTTCCTTATTGCTTGCTGTACCTGCATGCTCGCTTTCTGTGTTTATTGCACGAGAACACCCAAATCTCTCCGAACACCAACATTTGAAAGTTTCTCACCATGTAAAAAATATTCAGTTTTTCTATTCTTCCTACCAAAGTGAATAACCTCACATTTCCCGACATTATACTCCATCTGCCACCTTACTGCCCACTCGCTTAGTCTATCTACATCGCTTTGCAGACTGTGTGTTCTCCTCACAGCTTACTGTCCCACCTAGCTTTGTATCATCAGCAAACTTGGATACATTACACTCGGTCCCTTCATCTAGGTCATTAATATAGATTGTAAATAGCTGAGGCCCCAACACTGATCCTTGCGGCACCCCAGTAGTTGCAGCCTGTAAAAGACCCGTTTATCCCGACTCTCTGTTTTCTGTCTGTTAACCAATCCTCTGTCTGTGCTACTATATTATCCCCAACCTCATGAGCCCTAATCTTGTGTAATAACCTTTTATGTGGCACCTTATCGAATGCCTTTTGGAAATCCAAATATACTACATCCACTGGTTCCCCTTTATCTACCCTGCTAGTTACATCCTAAAAAAACTCTAATAAATTTGTCAAACACGATTTCCCTTTCATAAAACCATGTTGACACTGCCTAATCATGTTATGATTTTCTAAGTGACTTGACACCACTTCCTTAACAATGGATTCCAGCATTTTCCCGACAACTGATGTCAGGATAACTGGCCTGTAGTTCCCTGTTTTTTCTCTCCCTCCTTTCTTGAATAGCGGGGTTACATTTGCAAACTTCCAATCCGCTGGGACTGTTCCTGAATCGAGGGAATATTGGAAGATACAGCACAGAAGGAGGCCATTTGGCCCATCGTGCCTATGCCGGCTCTTTGAAAGCTATCCAATTCGCCCCACTCTCCGGCTCTTTCCCCATAGTCCTGCAACTTTTTCAGAGTGATTATTTGCAGGGCGCTTTTGACTCCCTCACTCGATCTGGTCACGCATGCGCAATACCAAGCAGTGCAGTGGCTGCAGCCTGTGCCGCCAGGCTTTCCTTGGCTCTGTGCTGAGAAGGGCGGGGGATCGAATGAAGGGGGAGAGGAGAGGGGATCATGGGAGGACAGGATCGAGGGGGGAGGATACTTGCGGGAAGAAGTGAGGTGTGAGGGTCAGGGTCAGGTGTGAGGGTCAGGGTCAGGTGTGAGGGTCAGGGTCGGGTGTGAGGGTCAGGGTCGGGTGTGAGGGTCAGGGTCGGGTGTGAGGGTCAGGGTCGGGTGTGAGGGTCGGGTGTGAGGGTCAGGGTCGGGTGTGAGGGTCAGGGTCGGGTGTGAGGGTCAGGGTCGGGTGTGAGGGTCAGGATCGGGTGTGAGGGTCAGGGTCGGGTGTCAAGGTCAGGGTCGGGTGTCAGGGTCAGGGTCGGGTGTGAGGGTCAGGGTCGGGTGTGAGGGTCAGGGTCGGGTGTGAGGGTCAGGGTCGGGTGTGAGGGTCAGGGTCGGGTGTGAGGGTCAGGGTCGGGTGTGAGGGTCAGGGTCGGGTGTGAGGGTCAGGGTCGGGTGTGAGGGTCAGGGTGGGGTGTGAGGGTCAGGGTGGGGTGTGAGGGTCAGGGTCGGGTGTGAGGGTCAGGGTCGGGTGTGAGGGTCGGGTGTGAGGGTCAGGGTGGGGTGTGAGGGTCAGGGTGAGGTGTGAGGGTCAGGGTCGGGTGTGAGGGTCAGGGTGGGGTGTGAGGGTCAGGGTGAGGTGTGAGGGTCAGGGTCGGGTGTGAGGGTCAGGGTCGGGTGTGAGGGTCAGGGTCGGGTGTGAGGGTCAGGGTCGGGTGTGAGGGTCAGGGTCGGGTGTGAGGGTCAGGGTCGGGTGTGAGGGTCAGGGTCGGGTGTGAGGGTCAGGGTCGGGTGTGAGGGTCAGGGTGAGGTGTGAGGGTCAGGGTCGGGTGTGAGGGTCAGGGTCGGGTGTGAGGGTCAGGGTCGGGTGTGAGGGTCAGGGTCGGGTGTGAGGGTCAGGGTCGGGTGTGAGGGTCAGGGTCGGGTGTGAGGGTCAGGGTCGGGTGTGAGGGTCAGGGTGAGGTGTGAGGGTCAGGGTCGGGTGTGAGGGTCAGGGTCGGGTGTGAGGGTCAGGGTCGGGTGTGAGGGTCAGGGTCGGGTGTGAGGGTCAGGGTCGGGTGTGAGGGTCAGGATCGGGTGTGAGGGTCAGGGTCGGGTGTGAGGGTCAGGGTCGGGTGTGAGGGTCAGGGTCGGGTGTGAGGGTCAGGGTCGGGTGTGAGGGTCAGGGTCGGGTGTGAGGGTCAGGGTCGGGTGTGAGGGTCAGGGTCGGGTGTGAGGGTCAGGGTCGGGTGTGAGGGTCAGGGTGAGGTGTGAGGGTCAGGGTCGGGTGTGAGGGTCAGGGTCGGGTGTGAGGGTCAGGGTCGGGTGTGAGGGTCAGGGTCGGGTGTGAGGGTCAGGATCGGGGGTCAGGATCGGGTGTGAGGGTCAGGGTGAGGTGTGAGGGTCAGGATCGGGGGTCAGGATCGGGTGTGAGGGTCAGGGTCGGGTGTGAGGGTCAGGGTGAGGTGTGAGGGTCAGGGTCGGGTGTGAGGGTCAGGGTCGGGCGTGAGGGTCAGGGTCGGGTGTGAGGGTCAGGGTGAGGTGTGAGGGTCAGGATCGGGGGTCAGGATCGGGTGTGAGGGTCAGGGTCGGGTGTGAGGGTCAGGGTGAGGTGTGAGGGTCAGGGTCGGGCGTGAGGGTCAGGGTGAGGTGTGAGGGTCAGGGTCGGGGGTCAGGATCGGGTGTGAGGGTCAGGGTCGGGTGTGAGGGTCAGGGTGAGGTGTGAGGGTCAGGGTCGGGTGTGAGTCGGTCGGGTGTGAGGGTCAGGGTCGGGTGTGAGGGTCAGGATCGGGTGTGAGGGTCAGGATCGGGTGTGAGGGTCAGGGTCGGGTGTGAGGGTCAGGGTGGGGTGTGAGGGTCAGGGTGGGGTGTGAGGGTCAGGGTCGGGTGTGAGGGTCAGGGTCGGGTGTGAGGGTCAGGGTGGGGTGTGAGGGTCAGGGTCGGGTGTGAGGGTCAGGGTCGGGTGTGAGGGTCAGGGTCGGGTGTGAGGGTCAGGGTCGGGTGTGAGGGTCAGGGTGAGGTGTGAGGGTCAGGGTCGGGTGTGAGGGTCAGGGTCGGGTGTGAGGGTCAGGGTCGGGTGTGAGGGTCAGGGTCGGGGGTCAGGGTCGGGTGTGTGGGTCAGGGTCGGGTGTGAAGGTCAGGGTCGGGGGTCAGGGTCGGGTGTGTGGGTCAGGGTCGGGTGTGAGGGTCAGGGTGGGGTGTGAGGGTCAGGGTCGGGGGTCAGGGTCGGGTGTGTGGGTCAGGGTCGGGTGTGAGGGTCAGGGTCAGGGGTCAGGGTCGGGTGTGTGGGTCAGGGTCGGGTGTGAGGGTCAGGGTGGGGTGTGAGGGTCAGGGTCGGGGGTCAGGGTCGGGTGTGAGGGTCAGGGTCGGGTGTGAGGGTCAGGGTGGGGGGTCAGGGTCGGGTGTGAGGGTCAGGGTCGGGTGTGAGGGTCAGGGTGGGGTGTGAGGGTCAGGGTCGGGGGTCAGGGTCGGGTGTGAGGGTCAGGGTGGGGTGTGAGGGTCAGGGTCGGGGGTCAGGGTCGGGTGTGTGGGTCAGGGTCGGGTGTGAGGGTCGGTGAGGTGTGAGGGTCAGGGTGGGGTGTGAGGGTCGGGTGTGAGGGTCAGGGTGAGGTGTGTGGGTCAGGGTCGGGTGTGAGGGTCAGGGTCGGGTGTGAGGGTCAGGGTGAGGTGTGAGGGTCAGGGTGGGGTGTGAGGGTCGGGTGTGAGGGTCAGGGTCGGGTGTGAGGGTCAGGGTGGGATGTGAGGGTCAGGATCGGGTGTGAGGGTCAGGGTGAGGTGTGAGGGTCAGGGTGGGGTGTGAGGGTCAGGGTCGGGTGTGAGGGTCAGGGTGGGGTGTGAGGGTCAGGGTCGGGTGTGAGGGTCAGGGTCGGGTGTGAGGGTCAGGGTGGGGTGTGAGGGTCAGGGTGAGGTGTGAGGGTCAGGGTGGGGTGTGAGGGTCAGGGTCGGGTGTGAGGGTCAGGGTGGGGTGTGAGGGTCAGGGTCGGGTGTGAGGGTCAGGGTCGGGTGTGAGGGTCAGGGTGGGGTGTGAGGGTCAGGGTCGGGTGTGAGGGTCGGGTGTGAGGGTCAGGGTCGGGTGTGAGGGTCAGGGTCGGGTGTGAGGGTCAGGGTCGGGTGTGAGGGTCAGGGTCGGGTGTGAGGGTCAGGGTCGGGTGTGTGGGTCAGGGTCGGGTGTGAGGGTCAGGGTCGGGTGTGAGGGTCAGGGTCCGGTGTGAGGGTCAGGGTCGGGTGTGAGGGTCAGGGTCGGGTGTGAGGGTCAGGGTCCGGTGTGAGGGTCAGGGTCCGGTGTGAGGGTCAGGGTCGGGTGTGAGGGTCAGGGTCGGGTGTGAGGGTCAGGGTGAGGTGTGAGGGTCAGGGTCGGGTGTGAGGGTCAGGGTCGGGTGTGAGGGTCAGGGTCGGGTGTGAGGGTCAGGGTCGGGTGTCAGGGTCAGGGTCGGGAGTGAGGGTCGGGCGTGAGGGTCAGGGTCGGGTGTCAGGGTCAGGGTCGGGTGCGAGGGTCAGGGTCGGGTGTGTGGGTCGGGCGTGAGGGTCAGGGTCGGGTGTGAGGGTCGGGTGTGAGGGTCAGGGTCGGGTGTGAGGGTCAGGGTCGGGTGTGAGGGTCAGGGTCGGGTGTGAGGGTCAGGGTCGGGTGTCAGGGTCAGGGTCGGGTGTCAGGGTCAGGGTCGGGTGTCAGGGTCAGGGTCGGGTGTCAGGGTCAGGGTCGGGTGTGAGGGTCAGGGTGAGGTGTGAGGGTCAGGGTCGGGTGTGAGGGTCAGGGTCGGGTGTGAGGGTCAGGGTCGGGTGTGAGGGTCAGGGTTGGGTGTCAGGGTCAGGGTCGGGTGTCAGGGTCAGGGTCGGGTGTCAGGGTCAGGGTCGGGTGTCAGGGTCAGGGTCGGGTGTCAGGGTCAGGGTCGGGTGTCAGGGTCAGGGTCGGGTGTGAGGGTCGGTGAGGTGTGAGGGTCAGGGTCGGGTGTGAGGGTCAGGGTCGGGTGTGAGGGTCGGGTTTGAGGGTCAGGGTGAGGTGTGAGGGTCAGGGTCGGGTGTGAGGGTCAGGGTCGGTGTGAGGGTCAGGGTCGGGTGTGAGGGTCAGGATCGGGTGTGAGGGTCAGGGTGGGGTGTGAGGGTCAGGGTGGGGTGTGAGGGTCAGGGTCGGGTGTGAGGGTCAGGGTCGGGTGTGAGGGTCAGGGTCGGGTGTCAGGGTCAGGGTCGGGTGCGAGGGTCAGGGTCGGGTGTGTGGGTCAGGGTCGGGTGTGAGGGTCAGGGTGAGGTGTGAGGGTCAGGGTCGGGTGTGAGGGTCAGGGTCGGGTGTGAGGGTCGGGTGTGAGGGTCAGGGTGAGGTGTGAGGGTCAGGGTCGGGTGTGAGGGTCAGGGTGAGGTGTGAGGGTCAGGGTCGGGTGTGAGGGTCAGGGTCGGGTGTGAGGGTCAGGGTGAGCTGAGGGACAGGGTCGAGTGAGCTGAGGGACAGGGTCGAGTGAGCTGAGGGACAGGGTCGAGTGAGCTGAGGGACAGGGTCGAGTGAGCTGAGGTACAGGGTCGAGTGAGCTGAGGGACAGGGTCGAGTGAGCTGAGGGACAGGGTCGAGTGAGCTGAGGGACAGGGTCGAGTGAGCTGAGGGACAGGGTCAGGGTGAGCTGAGGGACAGGGTCGAGTGAGCTGAGGGACAGGGTCGAGTGAGCTGAGGGACAGGGTCGAGTGAGCTGAGGGACAGGGTCAGGGTGAGCTGAGGGACAGGGTCGAGTGAGCTGAGGGACAGGGTCGAGTGAGCTGAGGGACAGGGTCAGGGTTAGCTGAGGGACAGGGTCGAGTGAGCTGAGGGACAGGGTCGAGTGAGCTGAGGGACAGGGTCGAGTGAGCTGAGGGACAGGGTCGAGTGAGCTGAGGGACAGGGTCGAGTGAGCTGAGGGACAGGGTCAGGGTGAGCTGAGGGACAGGGTCGAGTGAGCTGAGGGACAGGGTCGAGTCAGCTGAGGGACAGGGTCGAGTGAGCTGAGGGACAGGGTCGAGTGAGCTGAGGGACAGGGTCAGAGTGAGCTGAGGGACAGGGTCGAGTGAGCTGAGGGACAGGGTCGAGTGAGCTGAGGGACAGGGTCGAGTGAGCTGAGGGACAGGGTCGAGTGAGCTGAGGGACAGGGTCGAGTGAGCTGAGGGACAGGGTCGAGTGAGCTGAGGGACAGGGTCGAGTGAGCTGAGGGACAGGGTCGAGTGAGCTGAGGGACAGGGTCAGGGTGAGCTGAGGGACAGGGTCGAGTGAGCTGAGGGACAGGGTCGAGTGAGCTGAGGGACAGGGTCAGGGTGAGCTGAGGGACAGGGTCGAGTGAGCTGAGGGACAGGGTCGAGTGAGCTGAGGGACAGGGTCGAGTGAGCTGAGGGACAGGGTCGAGTGAGCTGAGGGACAGGGTCAGGGTGAGCTGAGGGACAGGGTCGAGTGAGCTGAGGGACAGGGTCGAGTGAGCTGAGGGACAGGGTCGAGTGAGCTGAGGGACAGGGTCGAGTGAGCTGAGGGACAGGGTCGAGTGAGCTGAGGGACAGGGTCGGTGAGCTGAGGGACAGGGTCAGGGTGAGCTGAGGGACAGGGTCGAGTGAGCTGAGGGACAGGGTCGAGTGAGCTGAGGGACAGGGTCGAGTGAACTGAGGGACAGGGTCGAGTGAGCTGAGGGACAGGGTCGAGTGAGCTGAGGGACAGGGTCGAGTGAGCTGAGGGACAGGGTCAGGGTGAGCTGAGGGACAGGGTCGAGTGAGCTGAGGGACAGGGTCGAGTGAGCTGAGGGACAGGGTCGAGTGAGCTGAGGGACAGGGTCAGGGTGAGCTGAGGGACAGGGTCGAGTGAGCTGAGGGACAGGGTCGAGTGAGCTGAGGGACAGGGTCGAGTGAGCTGAGGGAGAGGGTCGAGTGAGCTGAGGGACAGGGTCAGGGTGAGCTGAGGGACAGGGTCGAGTGAGCTGAGGGACAGGGTCGAGTGAGCTGAGGGACAGGGTCGAGTGAGCTGAGGGACAGGGTCGAGTGAGCTGAGGGACAGGTCGAGTGAGCTGAGAGACAGGGTTGAGTGAGCTGAGGGACAGGGTCGAGTGAGCTGAGGGACAGGGTCGAGTGAGCTGAGGGACAGGGTCGAGTGAGCTGAGGGACAGGGTCGAGTGAGCTGAGGGACAGGGTCGAGTGAGCTGAGGGACAGGGTCGAGTGAGCTGAGGGACAGGGTCGAGTGAGCTGAGGGACAGGGTCGAGTGAGCTGAGGGACAGGGTCGAGTGAGCTGAGGGACAGGGTCGAGTGAGCTGAGGGACAAGGTCGAGTGAGCTGAGGGACAGGGTCGAGTGAGCTGAGGGACAGGGTCAGGGTGAGCTGAGGGACAGGGTCGAGTGAGCTGAGGGACAGGGTCGAGTGAGCTGAGGGACAGGGTCAGGGTGAGCTGAGGGACAGGGTCAGAGTGAGCTGAGGGACAGGGTCGAGTGAGCTGAGGGACAGGGTCGATTGAGCTGAGGGACAGGGTCGAGTGAGCTGAGGGACAGGGTCGAGTGAGCTGAGGGACAGGGTCGAGTGAGCTGAGGGACAGGGTCAGGGTGAGCTGAGGGACAGGGTCGAGTGAGCTGAGGGACAGGGTCAGGGTGAGCTGAGGGACAGGGTCGAGTGAGCTGAGGGACAGGGTCGAGTGAGCTGAGGGACAGGGTCGAGTGAGCTGAGGGACAGGGTCGAGTGAGCTGAGGGACAGGGTCGAGTGAGCTGAGGGACAGGGTCAGAGTGAGCTGAGGGACAGGGTCGAGTGAGCTGAGGGACAGGGTCAGAGTGAGCTGAGGGACAGGGTCGAGTGAGCTGAGGGACAGGGTGGGGTGTGAGGGTCAGGGTGGGGTGTGAGGGTCAGGGTCGGGTGTGAGGGTCAGGGTCGGGTGTGAGGGTCAGGGTCGGGTGTGAGGGTCAGGGTCGGGTGTGAGGGTCAGGGTCGGGTGTGAGGATCAGGGTCGGGTGTGAGGGTCAGGGTCGGGTGTGAGGGTCAGGGTGAGGTGTGAGGGTCAGGTGTGAGGGTCAGGGTGAGGTGTCAGGGTCAGGGTGTGAGGGTCAGGGTGAGCTGAGGGACAGGGTCGAGTGAGCTGAGGGACAGGGTCGAGTGAGCTGAGGGACAGGGTCGAGTGAGCTGAGGGACAGGGTCGAGTGAGCTGAGGGACAGGGTCGAGTGAGCTGAGAGACAGGGTCGAGTGAGCTGAGGGACAGGGTCAGGGTGAGCTGAGGGACAGGGTCGAGTGAGCTGAGGGACAGGGTCGAGTGAGCTGAGGGACAGGGTCGAGTGAGCTGAGGGACAGGGTCAGGGTGAGCTGAGGGACAGGGTCGAGTGAGCTGAGGGACAGGGTCGAGTGAGCTGAGGGACAGGGTCAGGGTGAGCTGAGGGACAGGGTCGAGTGAGCTGAGGGACAGGGTCGAGTGAGCTGAGGGACAGGGTCGAGTGAGCTGAGGGACAGGGTCGAGTGAGCTGAGGGACAGGGTCGAGTGAGCTGAGGGACAGGGTCGAGTGAGCTGAGGGACAGGGTCAGGGTGAGCTGAGGGACAGGGTCGAGTGAGCTGAGGGACAGGGTCGAGTCAGCTGAGGGACAGGGTCGAGTGAGCTGAGGGACAGGGTCGAGTGAGCTGAGGGACAGGGTCAGAGTGAGCTGAGGGACAGGGTCGAGTGAGCTGAGGGACAGGGTCGAGTGAGCTGAGGGACAGGGTCGAGTGAGCTGAGGGACAGGGTCGAGTGAGCTGAGGGACAGAGTCAGGGTGAGCTGAGGGACAGGGTCGAGTGAGCTGAGGGACAGGGTCGAGTGAGCTGAGGGACAGGGTCGAGTGAGCTGAGGGACAGGGTCGAGTGAGCTGAGGGACAGGGTCGAGTGAGCTGAGGGACAGGGCCGAGTGAGCTGAGGGACAGGGTCAGGGTGAGCAGAGGGACAGGGTCAGGGTGAGCTGAGGGACAGGGTCGAGTGAGCTGAGGGACAGGGTCGAGTGAGCTGTGGGACAGGGTCAGGGTGAGCTGAGGGACAGGGTCGAGTGAGCTGAGGGACAGGGTCAGGGTTAGCTGAGGGACAGGGTCGAGTGAGCTGAGGGACAGGGTCGAGTGAGCTGAGGGACAGGGTCGAGTGAGCTGAGGGACAGGGTCAGGGTGAGCTGAGGGACAGGGTCGAGTGAGCTGAGGGACAGGGTCGAGTGAGCTGAGGGACAGGGTCAGGGTTAGCTGAGGGACAGGGTCGAGTGAGCTGAGGGACAGGGTCGAGTGAGCTGAGGGACAGGGTCGAGTGAGCTGAGGGACAGGGTCGAGTGAGCTGAGGGACAGGGTCGAGTGAGCTGAGGGACAGGGTCAGGGTGAGCTGAGGGACAGGGTCGAGTGAGCTGAGGGACAGGGTCGAGTGAGCTGAGGGACAGGGTCAGGGTGAGCTGAGGGACAGGGTCGAGTGAGCTGAGGGACAGGGTCGAGTCAGCTGAGGGACAGGGTCGAGTGAGCTGAGGGACAGGGTCGAGTGAGCTGAGGGACAGGGTCAGAGTGAGCTGAGGGACAGGGTCGAGTGAGCTGAGGGACAGGGTCGAGTGAGCTGAGGGACAGGGTCGAGTGAGCTGAGGGACAGGGTCGAGTGAGCTGAGGGACAGGGTCAGGGTGAGCTGAGGGACAGGGTCGAGTGAGCTGAGGGACAGTGTCGAGTGAGCTGAGGGACAGGGTCGAGTGAGCTGAGGGACAGGGTCGAGTGAGCTGAGGGACAGGGTCAGGGTGAGCTGAGGGACAGGGTCGAGTGAGCTGAGGGACAGGGTCGAGTGAGCTGAGGGACAGGGTCAGGGTGAGCTGAGGGACAGGGTCGAGTGAGCTGAGGGACAGGGTCGAGTGAGCTGAGGGACAGGGTCGAGTGAGCTGAGGGACAGGGTCGAGTGAGCTGAGGGACAGGGTCGAGTGAGCTGAGGGACAGGGTCGAGTGAGCTGAGGGACAGGGTCGAGTGAGCTGAGGGACAGGGTCGGTGAGCTGAGGGACAGGGTCAGGGTGAGCTGAGGGACAGGGTCGAGTGAGCTGAGGGACAGGGTCGAGTTAGCTGAGGGACAGGGTCGAGTGAACTGAGGGACAGGGTCGAGTGAGCTGAGGGACAGGGTCGAGTGAGCTGAGGGACAGGTCGAGTGAGCTGAGAGACAGGGTCGAGTGAGCTGAGGGACAGGGTCGAGTGAGCTGAGGGACAAGGTCGAGTGAGCTGAGGGACAGGGTCGAGTGAGCTGAGGGACAGGGTCGAGTGAGCTGAGGGACAAGGTCGAGTGAGCTGAGGGACAGGGTCGAGTGAGCTGAGGGACAGGGTCAGGGTGAGCTGAGGGACAGGGTCGAGTGAGCTGAGGGACAGGGTCGAGTGAGCTGAGAGACAGGGTCAGGGTGAGCTGAGGGACAGGGTCAGGGTGAGCTGAGGGACAGGGTCGAGTGAGCTGAGGGACAGGGTCGAGTGAGCTGAGGGACAGGGTCGAGTGAGCTGAGGGACAGGGTCGAGTGAGCTGAGGGACAGGGTCAGGGTGAGCTGAGGGACAGGGTCGAGTGAGCTGAGGGACAGGGTCGAGTGAGCTGAGGGACAGGGTCGAGTGAGCTGAGGGACAGGATCAGGGTGAGCTGAGGGACAGGGTCGAGTGAGCTGAGGGACAGGGTCGAGTGAGCTGAGGGACAAGGTCGAGTGAGCTGAGGGACAGGGTCGAGTGAGCTGAGGGACAGGGTCGAGTGAGCTGAGGGACAGGGTCGAGTGAGCTGAGGGACAGGGTCGAGTGAGCTGAGGGACAGGGTCGAGTGAGCTGAGGGACAGGGTCGAGTGAGCTGAGGGACAGGGTCGAGTGAGCTGAGGGACAGGGTCGAGTGAGCTGAGGGACAGGGTCAGGGTGAGCTGAGGGACAGGGTCGAGTGAGCTGAGGGACAGGGTCGAGTGAGCTGAGGGACAGGGTCGAGTGAGCTGAGGGACAGGGTCGAGTGAGCTGAGGGACAGGGTCAGGGTGAGCTGAGGGACAGGGTCGAGTGAGCTGAGGGACAGGGTCGAGTGAGCTGAGGGACAGGGTCAGGGTGAGCTGAGGGACAGGGTCGAGTGAGCTGAGGGACAGGGTCGAGTCAGCTGAGGGACAGGGTTGAGTGAGCTGAGGGACAGGGTCGAGTGAGCTGAGGGACAGGGTCAGAGTGAGCTGAGGGACAGGGTCGAGTGAGCTGAGGGACAGGGTCGAGTGAGCTGAGGGACAGGGTCGAGTGAGCTGATGGACAGGGTCGAGTGAGCTGAGGGACAGGGTCAGGGTGAGCTGAGGGACAGGGTCGAGTGAGCTGAGGGACAGGGTCGAGTGAGCTGAGGGACAGGGTCGAGTGAGCTGAGGGACAGGGTCGAGTGAGCTGAGGGACAGGGTCAGGGTGAGCTGAGGGACAGGGTCGAGTGAGCTGAGGGACAGGGTCGAGTGAGCTGAGGGACAGGGTCAGGGTGAGCTGAGGGACAGGGTCGAGTGAGCTGAGGGACAGGGTCGAGTGAGCTGAGGGACAGGGTCGAGTGAGCTGAGGGACAGGGTCGAGTGAGCTGAGGGACAGGGTCGAGTGAGCTGAGGGACAGGGTCGAGTGAGCTGAGGGACAGGGTCGGTGAGCTGAGCGACAGGGTCAGGGTGAGCTGAGGGACAGGGTCGAGTGAGCTGAGGGACAGGGTCGAGTTAGCTGAGGGACAGGGTCGAGTGAACTGAGGGACAGGGTCGAGTGAGCTGAGGGACAGGGTCGAGTGAGCTGAGGGACAGGTCGAGTGAGCTGAGAGACAGGGTCGAGTGAGCTGAGGGACAGGGTCGAGTGAGCTGAGGGACAGGGTCGAGTGAGCTGAGGGACAGGGTCGAGTGAGCTGAGGGACAGGGTCGAGTGAGCTGAGGGACAGGGTCGAGTGAGCTGAGGGACAGGGTCGAGTGAGCTGAGGGACAGGGTCGAGTGAGCTGAGGGACAGGGTCGAGTGAGCTGAGGGACAGGGTCGAGTGAGCTGAGGGACAGGGTCGAGTGAGCTGAGGGACAAGGTCGAGTGAGCTGAGGGACAGGGTCGAGTGAGCTGAGGGACAGGGTCAGGGTGAGCTGAGGGACAGGGTCGAGTGAGCTGAGGGACAGGGTCGAGTGAGCTGAGGGACAGGGTCAGGGTGAGCTGAGGGACAGGGTCAGGGTGAGCTGAGGGACAGGGTCGAGTGAGCTGAGGGACAGGGTCGAGTGAGCTGAGGGACAGGGTCGAGTGAGCTGAGGGACAGGGTCGAGTGAGCTGAGGGACAGGGTCAGGGTGAGCTGAGGGACAGGGTCGAGTGAGCTGAGGGACAGGGTCGAGTGAGCTGAGGGACAGGGTCGAGTGAGCTGAGGGACAGGATCAGGGTGAGCTGAGGGACAGGGTCGAGTGAGCTGAGGGACAGGGTCGAGTGAGCTGAGGGACAAGGTCGAGTGAGCTGAGGGACAGGGTCGAGTGAGCTGAGGGACAGGGTCGAGTGAGCTGAGGGACAAGGTCGAGTGAGCTGAGGGACAGGGTCGAGTGAGCTGAGGGACAGGGTCAGGGTGAGCTGAGGGACAGGGTCGAGTGAGCTGAGGGACAGGGTCGAGTGAGCTGAGGGACAGGGTCAGGGTGAGCTGAGGGACAGGGTCAGGGTGAGCTGAGGGACAGGGTCGAGTGAGCTGAGGGACAGGGTCGAGTGAGCTGAGGGACAGGGTCGAGTGAGCTGAGGGACAGGGTCGAGTGAGCTGAGGGACAGGGTCGAGTGAGCTGAGGGACAGGGTCAGGGTGAGCTGAGGGACAGGGTCGAGTGAGCTGAGGGACAGGGTCAGGGTGAGCTGAGGAACAGGGTCAGAGTGAGCTGAGGGACAGGGCCGAGTGAGCTGAGGGACAGGGTCAGAGTGAGCTGAGGGACAGGGTCGAGTGAGCTGAGGGACAGGGTCAGGGTGAGCTGAGGGACAGGGTCGAGTGAGCTGAGGGACAGGGTCGAGTGAGCTGAGGGACAGGGTCGAGTGAGCTGAGGGACAGGGTCAGGGTGAGCTGAGGGACAGGGTCGAGTGAGCTGAGGGACAGGGTCGAGTGAGCTGAGGGACAGGGTCAGAGTGAGCTGAGGGACAGGGTCGAGTGAGCTGAGGGACAGGGTCAGAGTGAGCTGAGGGACAGGGTCGAGTGAGCTGAGGGACAGGGTCGGGTGTGAGGGTCAGGGTGGGGTGTGAGGGTCAGGGTCGGGTGTGAGGGTCAGGGTCGGGTGTGAGGGTCAGGGTCGGGTGTGAGGGTCAGGGTCGGGTGTGAGGGTCAGGGTGAGGTGTGAGGGTCAGGTGTGAGGGTCAGGGTGAGGTGTCAGGGTCAGGGTGAGCTGAGGGACAGGGTCGAGTGAGCTGAGGGACAGGGTCGAGTGAGCTGAGGGACAGGGTCAGGGTGAGCTGAGGGACAGGGTCGAGTGAGCTGAGGGACAGGGTCGAGTGAGCTGAGGGACAGGGTCAGGGTGAGCTGAGGGACAGGGTCGAGTGAGCTGAGGGACAGGGTCGAGTGAGCTGAGGGACAGGGTCGAGTGAGCTGAGGGACAGGGTCGAGTGAGCTGAGGGAGAGGGTCGAGTGAGCTGAGGGACAGGGTCGAGTGAGCTGAGGGACAGGGTCGAGTCAGCTGAGGGACAGGGTCGAGTGAGCTGAGGGACAGGGTCGAGTGAGCTGAGGGACAGGGTCAGAGTGAGCTGAGGGACAGGGTCGAGTGAGCTGAGGGACAGGGTCGAGTGAGCTGAGGGACAGGGTCGAGTGAGCTGAGGGACAGTGTCAGGGTGAGCTGAGGGACAGGGTCGAGTGAGCTGAGGGACAGGGTCGAGTGAGCTGAGGGACAGGGTCGAGTGAGCTGAGGGACAGGGTCGAGTGAGCTGAGGGACAGGGTCAGGGTGAGCTGAGGGACAGGGTCAGGGTGAGCTGAGGGACACGGTCGAGTGAGCTGAGGGACAGGGTCGAGTGAGCTGAGGGACAGGGTCAAGTGAGCTGAGGGACAGGGTCGAGTGAGCTGAGGGACAGGGTCGAGTGAGCTGAGGGACAGGGTCGAGTGAGCTGAGGGACAGCGTCGAGTGAGCTGAGGGACAGGGTCGAGTGAGCTGAGGGACAGGGTCGAGTGAGCTGAGGGACAGAGTCAGGGTGAGCTGAGGGACAGGGTCGAGTGAGCTGAGGGACAGGGTCGAGTGAGCTGAGGGACAGGGTCGAGTGAGCTGAGGGACAGGGTCGAGTGAGCTGAGGGACAGGGTCAGGGTGAGCTGAGGGACAGGGTCGAGTGAGCTGTGGGACAGGGTCGAGTGAGCTGAGGGAGAGGGTCGAGTGAGCTGAGGGACAGGGTCGAGTGAGCTGAGGGACAGGGTCGAGTGAGCTGAGGGACAGGGTCGAGTGAGCTGAGGGACAGGGTCGAGTGAGCTGAGGGACAGGGTCAGGGTGCGCTGAGGGACAGGGTCGAGTGAGCTGAGGGACAGGGTCGAGTGAGCTGAGGGACAGGGTCGAGTGAGCTGAGGGACAGGGTCGAGTGAGCTGAGGGACAGGGTCGAGTGAGCTGAGGGACAGGGTGAGGGTGAGCTGAGGGACAGGGTCAGGGTGAGCTGAGGGACAGGGTCGACTGAGCTGAGGGACAGGGTCGAGTGAGCTGTGGGACAGGGTCGAGTGAGCTGAGGGACAGGGTCGAGTGAGCTGAGGGACAGGGTCAGGGTGAGCTCAGGGACAGGGTCGAGTGAGCTGAGGGACAGGGTCGAGTGAGCTGAGGGACAGGGTCGAGTGAGCTGAGGGACAGGGTCGAGTGAGCTGAGGGACAGGGTCAGGGTGAGCTGAGGGACAGGGTCGAGTGAGCTGAGGGACAGGGTCGAGTGAGCTGAGGGACAGGGTCGAGTGAGCTGAGGGACAGGTCGAGTGAGCTGAGGGACAGGGCCAGGGTGAGCTGAGGGACAGGGTCGAGTGAGCTGAGGGACAGGGTCAGGGTGAGCTGAGGGACAAGGTCGAGTGAGCTGAGGGACAGGGTCGAGTGAGCTGAGGGACAGGGTCGAGTGAGCTGAGGGACAGGGTCGAGTGAGCTGAGGGACAGGGTCGAGTTAGCTGAGGGACAGGGTCGAGTGAGCTGAGGGACAGGGTCGAGTGAGCTGAGGGACAGGGTCGAGTGAGCTGAGGGACAGGGTCGAGTGAGCTGAGGGTCAGGTCGAGTGAGCTGAGGGACAGGGTCAGGGTGAGCTGAGGGACAGGGTCGAGTGAGCTGAGGGACAGGGACGAGTGAGCTGAGGGACAGGGTCGAGTGAGCTGTGGGACAGGGTCGAGTGAGGTGAGGGACAGGTCGAGTGAGCTGAGGGAGAGGGTCGAGTGAGCTGAGGGACAGGGTCGAGTGAGCTGAGGGACAGGGTCAGGGTGAGCTGAGGGACAGGGTCGAGTGAGCTGAGGGACAGGGTCAGGGTGAGCTGAGGGACAGGGTCGAGTGAGCTGAGGGACAGGGTCGAGTGAGCTGAGGGAGAGGGTCGAGTGAGCTGAGGGACAGGGTCGAGTGAGCTGAGGGACAGGGTCAGGGTGAGCTGAGAGACAGGGTCGAGTGAGCTGAGGGACAGGGTTGAGTGAGCTGAGGGACAGGGTCGAGTGAGCTGAGGGACAGGGTCGAGTGAGCTGAGGGACAGGGTCAGGGTGAGCTGAGGGACAGGGTCGAGTGAGCTGAGGGACAGGGTCGAGTGAGCTGAGGGACAGGGTCGAGTGAGCTGAGGGACAGGGTCGAGTGAGCTGAGGGACAGGGTCGAGTGAGCTGAGGGACAGGGTCGAGTGAGCTGAGGGACAGGGTCAGGGTGAGCTGAGGGACAGGGTGAGGGTGAGCTGAGGGACAGGGTCGAGTGAGCTGAGGGACAGGGTCGAGTGAGCTGAGGGACAGGGTCGAGTGAGCTGAGGGGCAGGGTCGAGTGAGCTGAGGGACAGGGTCGAGTGAGCTGAGGGACAGGGTCGAGTGAGCTGAGGGACAGGGTCGAGTGAGCTGAGGGACAGGGTCAGGGTGAGCTGAGGGACAGGGTCGAGTGAGCTGAGGGACAGGGTCGAGTGAGCTGAGGGACAGGGTCAGGGTGAGCTGAGGGACAGGGTCGAGTGAGCTGAGGGACAGGGTCGAGTGAGCTGAGGGACAGGGTCGAGTGAGCTGAGGGACAGGGTCAGGGTGAGCTGAGGGACAGGGTCGAGTGAGCTGAGGGACAGGGTCAGGGTGAGCTGAGGGACAGGGTCAGGGTGAGCTGAGGGACAGGGTCGAGTGAGCTGAGGGACAGGGTCGAGTGAGCTGAGGGACAGGGTCAGGGTGAGCTGAGAGACAGGGTCGAGTCAGCTGAGGGACAGGGTCGAGTGAGCTGAGGGACAGGGTCGAGTGAGCTGAGGGACAGGGTCGAGTGAGCTGAGGGACAGGGTCGAGTGAGCTGAGGGACAGGGTCGAGTGAGCTGAGGGTCAGGGTGAGCTGAGGGACAGGGTCGAGTGAGCTGAGGGACAGGGTCGAGTGAGCTGAGGGACAGGGTCGAGTGAGCTGAGGGACAGGGTCGAGTGAGCTGAGGGACAGGGTCGAGTGAGCTGAGGGACAGGGTCGAGTGAGCTGAGGGACAGGGTCGAGTGAGCTGAGGGACAAGGTCGAGTGAGCTGAGGGACAGAGTCAGGGTGAGCTGAGGGACAGGGTCGAGTGAGCTGAGGGACAGGGTCGAATGAGCTGAGGGACAGGGTCAGGGTGAGCTGAGGGACAGGGTCGAGTGAGCTGAGGGACAGGGTCGAGTGAGCTGAGGGACAGGGTCAGGGTGAGCTGAGGGACAGGGTCGAGTGAGCTGAGGGACAGGGTCGAGTGAGCTGAGGGTCAGGTCGAGTGAGCTGAGGGACAGGGTCGAGTGAGCTGAGGGACAGGGTCAGGGTGAGCTGAGGGACAGGGTCGAGTGAGCTGAGGGACAGGGTCGAGTGAGCTGAGTGACAGGGTCGAATGAGCTGAGGGACAGGGTCGAGTGAGCTGAGGGACAGGGACGAGTGAGCTGAGGGACAGGGTCGAGTGAGCTGAGGGACAGGTCGAGTGAGCTGAGGGACAGGGTCGAGTGAGCTGAGGGACAGGGTCGAGTGAGCTGAGGGACAGGGTCAGGATGAGCTGAGAGACAGGGTCGAGTGAGCTGAGGGACAGGGTCGAGTGAGCTGAGGGACAGGGTCGAGTGAGCTGAGGGACAGGGTCAGGGTGAGCTGAGGGACAGGGTCGAGTTAGCTGAGGGACAGGGTCGAGTGAGCTGAGGGACAGGGTCAGGGTGAGCTGAGGGACAGGTTCGAGTGAGCTGAGGGACAGGGTCGAGTGAGCTGAGGGACAGGGTCGTGTGAGCTGAGGGACAGGGTGAGGGTAAGCTGAGGGACAGGGTCGAGTGAGCTGAGGGACAGGGTCAGGGTGAGCTGAGGGACAGGGTCGAGTGAGCTGAGGGACAGGGTCGAGTGAGCTGAGGGACAGGGTCGAGTGAGCTGAGGGACAGGGTGAGGGTAAGCTGAGGGACAGGGTCGAGTTAGCTGAGGGACAGGGTCGAGTGAGCTGAGGGACAGGGTCGAGTGAGCTGAGGGACAGGGTCAGGGTGAGCTGAGGGACAGGGTCGAGTGAGCTGATGGACAGGGTCGAGTTAGCTGAGGGACAGGGTCGAGTGAGCTGAGGGACAGGGTCGAGTGAGCTGAGGGACAGGGTCGAGTGAGCTGAGGGACAGGGTCGAGTGAGCTGAGGGACAGGGTCGAGTGAGCTGAGGGACAGGGTCGAGTGAGCTGAGGGACAGGGCGCTCACTCTCGGTGCTCTATGCTCAGGAGCAGTGTGATAGCGAGCGAGGGAAACAGCCTCATTAGCAGCTCTCTTGTGCTGGACTTAGTTTGTCTCTGTCTCTGTGTAATGGAAGAATTAGCGATTACGATTGAGCTTTTATCGAACAATTACCCCATGGATAATAATGTAAATCCGATGTCTCAATCATTTCCAGCTTGTAGCCATGACCTGATCACTCACTTCTCTCCCAATCTCTCATCATTGTAACTGGCCCAGAGCCTCACACCCACCATTATAACTGGAAGTGCCCCTGCAGTGTGAGCATTCAGGGGTGGCGAGTCAGTGTCGAGTGAGCAGCTTGAGCAGGTGAATGTGGTGCAGGGGATGTTTCTGTTCTACTCCTGGCCTGCACTCGTGCTCGGGAACAGCTCCCTGTACGTGATGCCACACCAACCAACATTCAATGGACTAGGTTTACCGCAGAATGTGTCAGCCTGTTTCCTGGAACTCTTCCATTTTATCCCAATTCCTGAACTCCCCCATTCCAGACCTGCCCCACCCCCCAGTCCATCCCTAACTCTCCCATTCCATTCCCGATCCTCCCATTCTACAACAACAACTTGCATTTATACAACACCTTTAACATAGTAAAGCGTCACAGGAGCTGGGTGGGAATGTAAGTTGTGAGGAGGATGCAAGGAGGCTTCAAGGGGATATAGACAGGCTAAGTGAGTGGGCAAGGACATGGCAAATGGAATATAATGTGGAGAAATGTGAAGTTATCCACTTTGGTAGGAAAAATAGAAAAGCAGAGTATTTTTTAAATGGTGCGAGATTGGGAAATGTTGGTGTTCAGAGGGACCTGGGTGTCCTTGTACACGAATCACTGAAAGTTAACATGCAGATACAGCAAGCAATTGGGAAAGCAAATGGTATGTTGGCCTTTATTACAAGAGGATTTGAGTATAAGAGTAAAGACGTCTTACTGCAATTATATAGGGCCCTGGTGAGACCACACCTGGAGTATTGTGTACAGTTTTGGTCTCCTTACCTAAGGAAGGATATACTTGCCATAGAGGGAGTGCAACGTAGGTTCACCAGACTGGTTCCTGGGATGGGGGGATTGTCCTATGAGGAGAGATTGAGTAGACTAGGCCTATATTCTCTAGAGTTTAGAAGAATGAGAGGTGATCTCATTGAAACATACAAAATTCTTACAGGGCTTGACAGGGTAGATGCAGGAAGGATGTTTCCCCTGGCTGGGGAGTCTAGAACCAGGGGTCACAGTCTCAGAATAAAGGGTCGGCCATTTAAGACTGAGATGAGGAGAAATTTCTTCACTCGGAGGGTGGTGAATCTTTGGAATTCTCTACCCCAGAGGGCTGTGGAGGCTCAGTCGTTGAGTATATTCAAGACAGAGATCGATTCATTTTTGAATATTAAGGGAATCAAGGGATATGGGGATAGTGCAGGAAAGTGGAGATGAGGTCGAAGATCAGCCATGATCTCATTGAATGGCGAAGCAGGCTCGAAGGACCAAATGGCCGACTCCTGCTCATAAGAACATAAGAACATAAGAAATAGGAGCAGGAGTAGGCCAATCGGCCCCTCGAGCCTGCTCCGCCATTCAATAAGATCATGGCTGATCTGATCCTAACCACCAATCTACTATCACAGAACCATCTCCTGAATCTAACAGAATTAGACACACGAAATAGCAGCAGGATCAGGCTACACGGCCCCTGGGCCCGCTCCGCTACCCACAGGGCCATGACCGATCCGAACCTAGACTCATGTCCAAATTCCTGCCTGCTCCCCGTAACCCTTAATTCCCTTTACTTCTCGGAAACTGTCTATTTCTGTTTTAAATTTATGTAATGATGTAGCTTCTACAGCTTTTTGGGGCAGCATATTCCATGGACCTACCACCCTCTGAGTGAAGTAGTTCCTCCTCATCTCAGTTTTGAAAGAGCAGCCCCTCATTCTAAGACTATGCCCCCTAGTTCTAGTTTCATCCATCATCGGGAACATCCTCCCCGCATCCACCCGATCCAACCCCTTCACAATCTTATATGTTTCAATAAGATCGCCTCTCATTCTTCTGAACTCCAATGAGTAGAGTCCCAATCTACTCAACCTCTCCTCATATGTCCATCCCCTCATCCCCGGGATTAACCGAGTGAACCTTCTTTGTACTGACTCAAGAGCAAATATGTCCTTTCTTAAGTATGGACACCAAAACTGTACGCAGTATTTCAGGTGCGGTCTCACCAATACCTTGTACAACTGAAGCAATACCTCCCTATTTTTATATTCTATCCCCCTAGCAATGAAAGCCAACATTCCATTGGCCTTCTTAATCACTTGCTGCACCTGCATACTAACCTTTTGAGTTTCGTGCACCAGGACCCCCAGATCCCTTTGTACTTCAGTACTTTCCAGTTTCTTGCCATTAAGATAATAACTTGCTCTACGATTTTTCCTGCCAAAGTGCATAACCTCACACTTTCCAGTATTGTATTCCATCTGCCAAATCTCTGCCCACTTACTTAGCCTGTCGATGTCCCCTTGCAGGTTTTTTATGTCCTCCTCACTCACTACTTTCCCTCCCATCTTAGTATCATCTGCAAACTTTGATATGTTACACTCGGTCCCCTCCTCCAAATAGTTAATATAGATTGTGAAGAGTTGGGGACCCAGCACTGACCCCTGCGGAACACCACTAGTTACTGATTGCCAGTCTGAGAATGAACCATATATCCCAACTCTCTGCCTTCTGTTAGATAGCCAATCCTCTATCCATGCCAGAATATTACCCCCAATCCTGTGATTTTTCATCTTAAGCAATAATCTTTTGTGTGGCACCTTGTCAAATGCCTTTTGGAAGTCTAAATACACTACGTCCACTGGTTCCCCTTTATCCACCCTATACGTTACTTCCTCAAAGAACTCCAGCAAATTTGTCAAACATGACATCCCCTTCATAAAACCATGCTGACTTTGTCCTATTAAATTATGATTATCCAAATGTCCCGTTACTGTCTCCTTAATAATGGACTCCAAAATTTTACCTACCACAGATGTTAGGCTAACCGGTCTATAGTTTCCAGCCTTCTGCCTACTGCCCTTTTTAAATAAGGGTGTTACATTAGCAGTTTTCCAGTCTGCCGGGACCTTTGCCGAGTCCAGGGAGTTTTGGAAAATTATTACCATTATTATCATCCACAATCCCTACCGCCACTTCCCTCAAGACCCTAGGATGTAAGCCATCAGGTCCAGGTGGTTTATCCGCCTTGAGTCCCATTATTTTACCGAGTACCACTTCCTTAGTGATTTTGATCGTGTTTAGCTCCTCCCCCCCTTTAGCCCCCTGTTTGTCCAGTGTTGGGATATTCTTAGTGTCTTCTACTGTAAAGACTGATGTAAAATATTCATTCAGTGTTTTTGCCATCTCCATATTTCCCACCATTAATTTCCCGGTCTCATCCTCTAAGGGACCAACATTTACTTTAGCCACCCTTTTTCTTTTTATATAACTATAAAAACTCTTACTATCTGTTTTTATATTTTTTGCTAATTTACTTTCATAATCTATCTTCCCTTTCTTAATCAATCTTTTTGTTATTTTTTGCTGTCTTTTAAAGTTTTCCCAATCCTCTATCCTCCCACTAGATTTGGCTACCTTATATGCCCTTGTTTTTAGTCGAATACTATCCTTAATTTCTTTACTCAGCCACGGATGGCTGTCTTTTCTTTTACCCCCTTTTCTTCTCAGTGGAATATATATTTTTTGGAAGTTGTAAAATAACTCCTTAAATGTACACCACTGATCATGTATCGTCTTACCCTTTAATCTATTTTCCCAATCCACTCTACTCAATTCTGCTCTCATACCTTCATAGTCTCCTTTATTCAAGCTTAGCACGCTTGTTTGAGATCCAACCTTCTCACCCTCTAATTGAATATGGAATTCAACCATGTTATGGTCACTCATTCCAAGGGGATCCTTTACTAGGACATTTTTAATTAATCCTGTCTCGTTACACAGGACCAGACCTAAGGTTGCTTGCCCCCTGGTCGGTTCAGTTACATACTGCTCAAGAAACCCATCCCTAATACACTCAATGAACTCATCCTCAAGGCAGCCCTGCCCAATTTGATTTGTCCAATTAATATGATAGTTAAAATCCCCCATAATTATAGATGTTCCCTTATTACAAGCCTCAACTATTTCCTGATTGATACTCCGTCCAACAGAGTTGCCACTGTTCGGAGGCCTATAGACTACGCCCACTAGTGTTTTTTTCCCCTTATTATTCCTTACCTCCACCCAAACTGTTTCATTATCCTGATCTTTTGACCCAATATCATTTCTCTGTATTACAGTGATTCCTTCCTTTATTAACATAGCCACCCCACCTCCCCTTCCTTCCTGCCTGTCCTTCCTGATCGTTAAATAACCTGGTATGTTTAATTCCCAGGCATTGTCACCCTGCAGCCATGTTTCTGTAATGGCCACAAGATCATACCCATATGTAGTTATTTGTGCCATTAACTCGTCTATTTTGTTACGAATGCTACGTGCATTCAGATAGAGAACTTTCAAAGACGTTTTGTGACACTTAGTTCCTGCTTTTGCCCTTTTTATTACTTTACCTTTTACTCCATACCTTCTGCCCCTTACTGACACGCTCTGGTTTTTAATTTCCCCACTGCTACCTAAGTCTATGACCTTCTCTGTTGTCATTTTTATTATTTGCTCTATAGGAACCTCCCCCCCACTAGTTAGTTTAAAGCCCTCTCTACAGCCCTAGTTATATGATCCGCCAGGACTCTAGTCCCAGTACTGGCCAAGTGAAGCCCGTCCCAACGGAACAGCTCCCTCCTGCCCCGGTACTGGTTCCAGTGTCCCAGGAAGCAAAACCCATTTCTCCCACACCAGTCTTTGAGCCACGCATTTAACTCTCTAATTTTATTTGTCCTAGCCAAATTCGCTCGTGGCTCAGGTAATAATCCAGAGATTATTACCCTTGTGGTTCTGCTTTTTAATTTGGCCCCTAGCTGCTCAAACTCCCTCAGCAGAACCTCCTTCCTTGTCCTATCTATGTCGTTGGTACCAACATGGACCACGACAACTGGATCCACCCCCTCCCACTCCAAGTTTCTCTCCAGTCCAGAGGAGATGTCCTTAACCCTGGCACCGGGCAGGCAACACAGCCTTCGGGACTCTCGCTCTCGGCTGCAAAGAACTCTATCTATCCCCCTAACGATACTATCCCCTACCACTACAACATTTCTTTTAACTCCCCCCACTTGAATGGCCCCCTGCTCCACGGTGCTGTGGCCAGGTTGCTCATCCTCCCTGCAGTCCCTGCTCCTGTCCCCACAGGGAGTAAGAGCCTCGAACCTGTTGGACAAGTGCAAGGGCTGCGGTTCCTCCAACACTACCTCCTGGATCCCCGTACCTGCCTCACTTCTAGTCACACCATCCTGACCCTGGCCACGGACTACATCTGAATTAATTAATCTAATTGGTGTGACTACCTCGTGATACACAGAGTCCAGGTAACTCTCCCCCTCCCTGATGTGTCTCAGTGTTTGAAGCTCGGACTCCAGCTCTTCAACACGGAGCCGGAATTCCTCGAGCAGCCAACACTTACTGCAAATGTGATCACCGTGAGCATCAATGGCGTTCACCAGCTCCCACATATTGCAGCAGCAACACATCACCTGATCTCCCATTCTATGTAATTAATTAAATTTATTAATATTCTTAAATATCCTCTGCCCCGATTCTAGATGGTGAATATCACACCTTAGAAACTATAAACCAAAGAGATTTAAGCTTAAAAGGGAGAAATACTTACCAACCAATCACTTACCCGCTTTCTGGTGATGTCACACTTGGATTACTTTTTACACCTCTCCTTCCAGACTGGAGATTGGTAAACCTTACCTGGGTCTCTGGGGCCTTTTATACCCCGCTCTGCCGCTCAGGTTTCCTGCCGACGCTGTGAGGCCTTACCTGGTCTCTGGGGCCTTTTATACCCCGCTCTGTCGCTCAGGATTCCCGCCGACGCTGTGAGACCTTACCTGGTCTCTGGGGACTTTTATACCCCGCTCTGTCGCTCAGGTTTCCCGCCGACGCTGTGAGGCCTTACCTGGTCTCTGGGGACTTTTATACCCCGCTCTGTCGCTCAGGTTTCCCGCCGACGCTGTGAGGCCTTACCTGGGCCTCTGGGGACTTTTATACCCCGCTCTGCCGCTCAGGTTTCCCGCCGACGCTGTGAGGCCTTACCTGGGCCTCTGGGCCTTTTATACCCCGCTCTGCCGCTCAGGTTTCCTGCCAACGCTGTGAGGCCTTACCTGGTCTCTGGGCATTTTATACCCCGCTCTGTCGCTCAGGATTCCCGCCGACGCTGTGAGGCCTTACCTGGTCTCTGGGGACTTTTATACCCCGCTCTGCCGCTCAGGTTTCCCGCCGACGCTGTGAGGCCTTACCCGGTCTCTGGGGACTTTTATACCCCGCTCTGCCGCTCAGGTTTCCTGCCGACGCTGTGAGGCCTTACCTGGTCTCTGGGCCTTTTATACCCCGCTCTGCCGCTCAGGTTTCCCGCCGACGCTGTGAGGCCTTATCTGGGCCTCTGGGCCTTTTATACCCCGCTCTGCCGCTCAGGTTTCCCGCCGACGCTGTGAGGCCTTACCTGGGTCTCTGGGGCCTTTTATACCCTGCTCTGCCGCTCAGGTTTCCCGCCGACGCTGTGAGGCCTTACCTGGTCTCTGGGGACTTTTATACCCCGCTCTGCCGCTCAGGTTTCCCGCCGACGCTGTGAGGCCTTACCTGGTCTCTGGGGACTTTTATACCCCGCTCTGTCGCTCAGGTTTCCCGCCGACGCTGTGAGGCCTTACCTGGTCTCTGGGGCCTTTTATACCCCGCTCTGCCGCTCAGGTTTCCCGCCGACGCTGTGAGGCCTTACCTGGTCTCTGGGCCTTTTATACCCTGCTCTGTCGCTCAGGTTTCCCGCCGACGCTGTGAGGCCTTACCTGGTCTCTGGGGACTTTTATACCCCGCTCTGTCGCTCAGGTTTCCTGCCGACGCTGTGAGGCCTTACCTGGTCTCTGGGGACTTTTATACCCCGCTCTGTCGCTCAGGTTTCCCGCCGACGCTGTGAGGCCTTACCCGGTCTCTGGGCCTTTTATACCCCACTCTGCCGCTCAGGATTCCCGCCGATGCTGTTATTATCAGAGAAAATTTGACATCGAGCCGAAAAAGGAGATATTAGGATAGGTGACCGAAAGCTTGGTCAAAGATGTAGATTTTAAGGAGCGTCTTAAAGGAGGAGAGAGAGGTAGCGAGACGGAGAAGTTTAGGGAGGGAATTCCAGAGCTTAGGGCCTAAGCAACAGAAGGCACGGCCACCAATGGTTGAGCGATTATAATCAGGGATGCTCAAGAGGGCAGAATTAGAGGAGCTCAGATATCTCGGGGGATTGTGGGGCAGGAGGAGATTACAGAGATAGGGAGGGGCGAGGCCATGGAGGGATTTGAAAACAAGGATGAGAATTTTAAAATCAAGGCGTGCGTTGATTAACCGGGAGCCAATGTAGGTCAGCGAGCACAGGGGGTGATGGGTGAACGGGACTGGGTGCGAGTTAGGACACGGGGCAGTGAGCACAGGGGGTGATGGGTGAACGGGACTGGGTGTGAGTTAGGACACGGGGCAGTGAGCACAGGGGGTGATGGGTGAACGGGACTGGGTGCGAGTTAGGACACGGGGCAGTGAGCACAGGGGGTGATGGGTGAACAGGACTGGGTGTGAGTTAGGACACGGGGCAGTGAGCACAGGGGGTGACGGGAGAACGGGACTGGGTGCGAGTTAGGGCACGGGGCAATGAGCACAGGGGGTGATGGGCGAATGGGACTTGGTGCGAGTTAGGACACGGGGCAGTGAGCACAGGGGGTGAGGGGCGAACGGGACTTGGTGCGAGTTAGGACACGGGGCAGTGAGCACAGGGGGTGAGGGGTGAACGGGACTTGGTGCGAGTTAGGACACTGGCAGTGAGCACAGGGGTGATGGGTGAACAGGACTGGGTGTGAGTTAGGACACGGGGCAGCGAGCACAGGGGTGATGGGTGAACGGGACTGGGTGTGAGTTAGGACACGGGGCAGTAAGCACAGGGGGTGATGGGTGAACGGGACTGGGTGCGAGTTAGGACACGGGCAGTGAGCACAGTGGGTGCGGGGTGAACGGGACTTGGTGCGAGTTAGGACACTGGCAGTGAGCACAGGGGTGATGGGTGAACGGGACTGGGTGTGAGTTAGGACACGGGGCAGTGAGCACAGGGGGTGAGGGGTGAACGGGACTTGGTGCGAGTTAGGACACGGGGCAGTGAGCACAGGGGGTGATGGGTGAACGGGACTGGGTGTGAGTTAGGACACGGGGCAGTGAGCACAGGGGTCGATGGGTGAACGGGACTGGGTGCGAGTTGGGACACGGGGCAGTGAGCACAGGGGGTGATGGGTGAACGGGACTGGGTGTGAGTTAGGACACGGGGCAGTGAGCACAGGGGGTGCTGGGTGAACGGGGCTGGGTGTGAGTTAGGACACGGGGCAGTGAGCACAGGGGGTGCGGGGTGAACGGGACTTGGTGCGAGTTAGGACACGGGGCAGTGAGCACAGGGGGTGATGGGTGAACGGGACTGGGTGCGAGTTAGGACACGGGGCAGTGAGCACAGGGGGTGATGGGTGAACGGGACTGGGTGCGAGTTAGGACACGGGGCAGTGAGCACAGGGGGTGATGGGTGAACGGGACTGGGTGCGAGTTAGGACACGGGGCAGTGAGCACAGGGGTGATGGGTGAACGGGACTGGGTGTGAGTTAGGACACGGGGCAGTGAGCACAGGGGGTGATGGGTGAACGGGACTGGGTATGAGTTAGGACACGGGGCAGCGAGCACAGGGGGCGATGGGTGAACGGGACTGGGTGTGAGTTAGGACACGGTTCAGTGAGCACAGGGGGTGATGGGTGAATGGGACTGGGTGAGAGTTAGGACACGGGGCAGTGAGCACAGTGGGTGATGGGTGAACAGGATTTGGTGCGAGTTAGGACACGGGGCAGTGAGCACAGGGGGTGATGGGTGAACGGGACTGGGTGTGAGTTAGGACACGGGGCAGTGAGCACAGTGGGTGATGGGTGAACGGGACTGGGTGTGAGTTAGGACACGGGGCAGTGAGCACAGGGGGTGCTGGGTGAACGGGACTGGGCGTGAGTTAGGACACGGGGCAGTAAGCACGGGGTGATGGGTGAACGGGACTGGGTGTGAGTTAGGACACGGGGCAGTGAGCACAGGGGGTGATGGGTGAACGGGACTGGGTGTGAGTTAGGACACGGGGCAGTGAGCACAGGGGGTGATGGGTGAACGGGACTGGGTGTGAGTTAGGACACGGGGCAGTGAGCACAGTGGGTGATGGGTGAACGGGACTGGGTGTGAGTTAGGACACGGGGCAGTGAGCACAGGGGGTGCTGGGTGAACGGGACTGGGCGTGAGTTAGGACACGGGGCAGTAAGCACGGGGTGATGGGTGAACGGGACTGGGTGTGAGTTAGGACACGGGGCAGTAAGCATGGGGTGATGGGTGAACGGGACTGGGTGTGAGTTAGGACACGGGGCAGTGAGCACAGGGGGTGATGGGTGAACGGGACTGGGTGTGAGTTAGGACACGGGGCAGTGAGCACAGGGGGTGAGGGGTGAACGGGACTGGGTGTGAGTTAGGACACGGGGCAGTGAGCACAGGGGGTGATGGGTGAACGGGACTGGGTGTGAGTTAGGACACGGGGCAGTGAGCACAGGGGGTGATGGGTGAACGGGACTGGGTGTGAGTTAGGACACGGGGCAGTGAGCACAGTGGGTGATGGGTGAACAGGACTGGGTGTGAGTTAGGACACGGGGCAGTGAGCACGGGGTGATGGGTGAACGGGACTGGGTGTGAGTTAGGACACGGGGCAGTGAGCACAGGGGGTGATGGGTGAACGGGGCTTGGTGTGAGTTAGGACACGGGGCAGTGAGCACAGGGGGTGATGGGTGAACGGGACTGGGTGTGAGTTAGGACACGGGGCAGTGAGCACAGGGGGTGAGGGGTGAACGGGACTGGGTGCGAGTTAGGACACGGGGCAGTGAGCACAGGGGGTGATGGGTGAACGGGACTGGGTGTGAGTTAGGACACGGGGCAGTGAGCACAGGGGGTGATGGGTGAACGGGACTGGGTGTGAGTTAGGACACGGGGCAGTGAGCACAGGGGGTGATGGGTGAACGGGACTCGGTGTGAGTTAGGACACGGGGCAGTGAGCACAGGGGGTGATGGGTGAACGGGACTGGGTGTGAGTTAGGACACGGGGCAGTGAGCACAGGGGGTGATGGGTGAACGGGACTTGGTGCGAGTTAGGACACGGGGCAGTGAGCACAGGGGGTGATGGGTGAACAGGACTGGGTGTGAGTTAGGACACGGGGCAGTGAGCACAGCGGGTGATGGGTGAACGGGACTGGGTGTGAGTTAGGACACGGGGCAGTGAGCACAGTGGGTGATGGGTGAACGGGACTGGGTGTGAGTTAGGACACGGGGCAGTGAGCACAGGGGGTGATGGGTGAACGGGACTGGGTGTGAGTTAGGACACGGGGCAGTGAGCACAGTGGGTGATGGGTGAACGGGACTGGGTGTGAGTTAGGACACGGGGCAGTGAGCACAGGGGGTGATGGGTGAACGGGACTGTGTGTGAGTTAGGACACGGGGCAGTGAGCATAGGGGGTGAGGGGCGAACGGGACTGGGTGTCAGTTAGGACACGGGGCAGTGAGCACACGGGGTGATGGGTGAACGGGACTGGGTGTGAGTTAGGACACGGGGCAGTGAGCACAGGGGGTGATGGGTGAAGGGGACTGGGTGTGAGTTAGGACACGGGGCAGTGAGCACAGGGGGTGATGGGTGAACGGGACTGGGTGCGAGTTAGGACACGGGGCAGTGAGCACAGGGGGCGATGGGTGAACGGGACTGGGTGTGAGTTAGGACACGGGGCAGTGAGCACAGGGGGTGATGGGTGAACGGGACTTGGTGTGAGTTAGGACACGGGGCAGTGAGCACAGGGGGTGATGGGTGAATGGGACTCGGTGTGAGTTAGGACACGGGGCAGTGAGCACAGGGGGTGATGGGTGAACGGGACTGGGTGTGAGTTAGGACACGGGGCAGTGAGCACAGTGGGTGATGGGTGAACGGGACTGGGTGTGAGTTAGGACACGGGGCAGTGAGCACAGGGGGTGATGGGTGAACGGGACTGGGTGTGAGTTAGGACATGGGGCAGTGAGCACAGGGGGTGATGGGTGAACGGGACTGGGTGTGAGTTAGGACATGGGGCAGTGAGCACAGGGGGTGATGGGTGAACGGGACTGCGTGTGAGTTAGGACACGGGGCAGTGAGCACAGGAGGTGATGGGTGAACGGGACTGGGTGTGAGTTAGGTCACGGGGCAGTGAGCACAGGGGGTGATGGGTGAACGGGACTGGGTGTGAGTTAGGACACAGGGCAGTGAGCACAGGGGGTGATGGGTGAACGGGACTGGGTGTGAGTTAGGACACGGGGCAGTGAGCACAGGGGGTGATGGGTGAACGGGACTGGGTGTGAGTTAGGACACGGGGCAGTGAGCACAGGGGGTGATGGGTGAACGGGACTGGGTGTGAGTTAGGACACGGGGCAGTGAGCACAGGGGGTGATGGGTGAACGGGACTGGGTGTTAGTTAGGACACGGAGCAGTGAGCACAGGGGGTGATGGGTGAACGGGACTGGGTGTGAGTTAGGACACGGGGCAGTGAGCACAGGGGGTGATGGGTGAACGGGACTTGGTGTGAGTTAGGACACGGGGCAGTGAGCACAGGGGGTGATGGGTGAACGGGACTCGGTGCGAGTTAGGACACGGGGCAGTGAGCACAGGGGGTGATGGGTGAACGGGACTGGGTGTTAGTTAGGACACGGAGCAGTGAGCACAGGGGGTGATGGGTGAACGGGACTGGGTGTGAGTTAGGACACGGGGCAGTGAGCACAGGGGGTGATGGGTGAACGGGACTTGGTGTGAGTTAGGACACGGGGCAGTGAGCACAGGGGGTGATGGGTGAACGGGACTCGGTGCGAGTTAGGACACGGGGCAGTGAGCACAGGGTGTGATGGGTGAACGGGACTCGGTGCGAGTTAGGACACGGGGCAGTGAGCATAGGGGGTGAGGGGCGAACGGGACTGGGTGTGAGTTAGGACACGGGGCAGTGAGCACAGGGGGTGATGGGCGAACGGGACTGGGCGTGAGTTAGGACACGGGGCAGTAAGCACGGGGTGATGGGTGAACGGGACTGGGTGTGAGTTAGGACACGGGGCAGTGAGCACAGGGGGTGATGGGTGAACGGGACTGGGTGCGAGTTAGGACACGGGGCAGTGAGCACAGGGGGTGATGGGTGAACGGGACTGGGTGCGAGTTAGTACACGGGGCAGTGAGCACAGGGGGTGATGGGTGAACGGGACTGGGTGCGAGTTAGGACACGGGGCAGTGAGCACAGGGGGTGATGGGTGAATGGGGCTCGGGGTGAGTTAGGACATGGGGCAGTGAGCACAGGGGGTGATGGGTGAACGGGACTGGGTGTGAGTTAGGACACGGGGCAGCGAGCACAGGGGGTGATGGGTGAACGGGACTGGGTGTGAGTTAGGACACGGGGCAGTGAGCACAGGGGGTGATGGGTGAACAGGACTGGGTGTGAGTTAGGACACGGGGCAGTGAGCACAGGGGGTGATGGGTGAACGGGACTGGGTGTGAGTTAGGACATGGGGCAGTGAGCACAGGGGGTGATGGGTGAACAGGACTGGGTGTGAGTTAGGACACGGGGCAGTGAGCACAGGGGGTGATGGGTGAACGGGACTGGGTGTGAGTTAGGACACGGGGCAGTGAGCAGAGGGGGTGATGGGTGAACGGGACTGGGTGTGAGTTAGGACACGGGGCAGTGAGCACGGGGTGATGGGTGAACGGGACTGGGTGTAAGTTAGGACACGGGGCAGTGAGCATAGGGGGTGAGGGGCGAACGGGACTGGGCGTGAGTTAGGACACGGGGCAGTGAGCATAGGGGGTGAGGGGTGAACGGGACTGGGCGTGAGTTAGGACACGGGGCAGTAAGCACGGGGTGATGGGTGAACGGGACTGGGTGTGAGTTAGGACACGGGGCAGTAAGCACGGGGTGATGGGTGAACGGGACTGGGTGCGAGTTAGGACACGGGGCAGTAAGCACGGGGTGATGGGTGAACGGGACTGGGTGTAAGTTAGGACACGGGGCAGTGAGCATAGGGGGTGAGGGGCGAACGGGACTGGGTGCGAGTTAGGACACGGGGCAGAGAGCACAGGGGGTGATGGGCGAACGGGACTGGGCGTGAGTTAGGACACGGGGCAGTGAGCACAGGGGGTGATGGGTGAATGGGACTCGGTGTGAGTTAGGACACGGGGCAGTGAGCACAGGGGGTGATGGGTGAACGGGACTTGGTGCGAGTTAGGACACGGGGCAGTGAGCACAGGGGGTGATGGGTGAACGGGACTGGGTGTGAGTTAGGACACGGGGCAGTGAGCACAGGGGGTGAGGGGCGAACGGGACTGGGTGCGAGTTAGGACACGGGGCAGAGAGCACAGGGGGTGATGGGCGAACGGGACTGGGTGTGAGTTAGGACACGGGGCAGTGAGCACAGGGGGTGATGGGTGAACGGGACTGGGTGTGAGGACACGGGGCAGTGAGCACGGGGGGTGATGGGTGAACGGGACTGGGTGTGAGTTAGGACATGGGGCAGTGAGCACAGGGGGTGATGGGTGAACGGGACTGGGTGTGAGGACACGGGGCAGAGAGCACAGGGGGTGATGGGTGAACGGGACTGGGTGTGAGTTAGGACATGGGGCAGTGAGCACAGGGGGTGATGGGTGAACGGGACTGGGTGCGAGTTAGGACATGGGGCAGTGAGCACAGGGGGTGATGGGTGAACGGGACTTGGTGCGAGTTAGGACACGGGGCAGTGAGCACAGGGGGTGATGGGTGAACGGGACTGGGTGTGAGTTAGGACATGGGGCAGTGAGCACAGGGGGTGATGGGTGAACGGGACTGGGTGTGAGTTAGGACATGGGGCAGTGAGCACAGGGGGTGATGGGCGAACGGGACTGGGTGTGAGTTAGGACATGGGGCAGTGAGCACAGGGGGTGATGGGTGAACGGGACTTGGTGTGAGTTAGGACACGGGGCAGTGAGCACAGGGGGTGATGGGTGAACGGGACTGGGTGCGAGTTAGGACACGGGGCAGTGAGCACAGGGGGTGATGGGTGAACGGGACTGGGTGTGAGTTAGGACACGGGGCAGTGAGCACAGGGGGTGATGGGTGAACGGGACTGGGTGTGAGTTAGGACACGGGGCAGTGAGCACAGGGGGTGATGGGTGAACGGGACTGGGTGTGAGTTAGGACACGGGGCAGTGAGCACAGGGGGTGATGGGTGAACGGGACTGGGTGCGAGTTAGGACACGGGGCAGTGAGCACAGGGGGTGATGGGTGAACGGGACTGGGTGTGAGTTAGGACACGGGGCAGTGAGCACAGGGGGTGATGGGTGAACGGGACAGGGTGTGAGTTAGGACACGGGGCAGTGAGCACAGGGGGTGATGGGTGAACGGGACTGGGTGTGAGTTAGGACACGGGGCAGTGAGCACAGGGGGTGATGGGTGAACGGGACTGGGTGTGAGGACACGGGGCAGTGAGCACAGGGGGTGATGGGTGAACGGGACTGGGTGTGAGTTAGGACACGGGGCAGTGAGCACAGGGGGTGATGGGTGAACGGGACTGGGTGCGAGTTAGGACACCAGGGGGTGATGGGTGAACGGGACTTGGTGTGAGTTAGGACACGGGGCAGTGAGCACAGGGGGTGATGGGTGAACGGGACTGGGTGTGAGTTAGGACACGGGGCAGTGAGCACAGGGGGTGATGGGTGAACAGGACTGGGTGTGAGTTAGGACACGGGGCAGTGAGCACAGGGGGTGATGGGTGAACGGGACTGGGTGCGAGTTAGGACACGGGGCAGTGAGCACAGGGGGTGACGGGAGAACGGGACTGGGTGCGAGTTAGGGCACGGGGCAATGAGCACAGGGGGTGATGGGCGAATGGGACTTGGTGCGAGTTAGGACACGGGGCAGTGAGCACAGGGGGTGAGGGGCGAACGGGACTTGGTGCGAGTTAGGACACGGGGCAGTGAGCACAGGGGGTGAGGGGTGAACGGGACTGGGTGTGAGTTAGGACACGGGGCAGTGAGCACAGGGGGTGATGGGTGAACGGGACTTGGTGTGAGTTAGGACACGGGGCAGTGAGCACAGGGGGTGATGGGTGAACGGGACTTGGTGCGAGTTAGGACACTGGCAGTGAGCACAGGGGTGATGGGTGAACAGGACTGGGTGTGAGTTAGGACACGGGGCAGCGAGCACAGGGGTGATGGGTGAACGGGACTGGGTGTGAGTTAGGACACGGGGCAGTAAGCACAGGGGGTGATGGGTGAACGGGACTGGGTGCGAGTTAGGACACGGGCAGTGAGCACAGTGGGTGCGGGGTGAACGGGACTTGGTGCGAGTTAGGACACTGGCAGTGAGCACAGGGGTGATGGGTGAACGGGACTGGGTGTGAGTTAGGACACGGGGCAGTGAGCACAGGGGGTGAGGGGTGAACGGGACTTGGTGCGAGTTAGGACACGGGGCAGTGAGCACAGGGGGTGATGGGTGAACGGGACTGGGTGTGAGTTAGGACACGGGGCAGTGAGCACAGGGGTCGATGGGTGAACGGGACTGGGTGCGAGTTGGGACACGGGGCAGTGAGCACAGGGGGTGATGGGTGAACGGGACTGGGTGTGAGTTAGGACACGGGGCAGTGAGCACAGGGGGTGCTGGGTGAACGGGGCTGGGTGTGAGTTAAGACACGGGGCAGTGAGCACAGGGGGTGCGGGGTGAACGGGACTTGGTGCGAGTTAGGACACGGGGCAGTGAGCACAGGGGGTGATGGGTGAACGGGACTGGGTGCGAGTTAGGACACGGGGCAGTGAGCACAGGGGGTGATGGGTGAACGGGACTGGGTGCGAGTTAGGACACGGGGCAGTGAGCACAGGGGGTGATGGGTGAACGGGACTGGGTGCGAGTTAGGACACGGGGCAGTGAGCACAGGGGTGATGGGTGAACGGGACTGGGTGTGAGTTAGGACACGGGGCAGTGAGCACAGGGGGTGATGGGTGAACGGAACTGGGTGTGAGTTAGGACACGGGGCAGTGAGCACGGGGTGATGGGTGAACGGGACTGGGTGTGAGTTACGACACGGGGCAGTGAGCACGGGGTGATGGGTGAACGGGACTGGGTGTGAGTTAGGACACGGGGCAGTGAGCATAGGGGGTGATGGGTGAACGGGACTGGGTGTGAGTTAGGACACGGGGCAGTGAGCACAGGGGGTGATGGGCGAACGGGACTGGGTGTGAGTTAGGACACGGGGCAGTGAGCACAGGGGGTGATGGGTGAACGGGACTGGGTATGAGTTAGGACACGGGGCAGCGAGCACAGGGGGCGATGGGTGAACGGGACTGGGTGTGAGTTAGGACACGGTTCAGTGAGCACAGGGGGTGATGGGTGAATGGGACTGGGTGAGAGTTAGGACACGGGGCAGTGAGCACAGTGGGTGATGGGTGAACAGGATTTGGTGCGAGTTAGGACACGGGGCAGTGAGCACAGGGGGTGATGGGTGAACGGGACTGGGTGTGAGTTAGGACACGGGGCGGTGAGCACAGTGGGTGATGGGTGAACGGGACTGGGTGTGAGTTAGGACACGGGGCAGTGAGCACAGGGGGTGCTGGGTGAACGGGACTGGGCGTGAGTTAGGACACGGGGCAATAAGCACGGGGTGATGGGTGAACGGGACTGGGTGTGAGTTAGGACACGGGGCAGTGAGCACAGGGGGTGATGGGTGAACGGGACTGGGTGTGAGTTAGGACACGGGGCAGTGAGCACAGGGGGTGATGGGTGAACGGGACTGGGTGTGAGTTAGGACACGGGGCAGTGAGCACAGTGGGTGATGGGCGAACGGGACTGGGCGTGAGTTAGGACACGGGGCAGTGAGCACAGGGGGTGCTGGGTGAACGGGACTGGGCGTGAGTTAGGACACGGGGCAGTAAGCACGGGGTGATGGGTGAACGGGACTGGGTGTGAGTTAGGACACGGGGCAGTAAGCACGGGGTGATGGGTGAACGGGACTGGGTGTGAGTTAGGACACGGGGCAGTGAGCACAGGGGGTGATGGGTGAACGGGACTGGGTGTGAGTTAGGACACGGGGCAGTGAGCACAGGGGGTGATGGGTGAACGGGACTGGGTGCGAGTTAGGACACGGGGCAGTGAGCATAGGGGGTGAGGGGCGAACGGGACTGGGTGCGAGTTAGGACACGGGGCAGTGAGCACAGGGGGTGATGGGCGAACGGGACTGGGCGTGAGTTAGGACACGGGGCAGTGAGCACAGGGGGTGATGGGTGAATGGGACTCGGTGTGAGTTAGGACACGGGGCAGTGAGCACAGGGGGTGATGGGTGAACGGGACTTGGTGCGAGTTAGGACACGGGGCAGTGAGCACAGGGGGTGATGGGTGAACGGGACTGGGTGTGAGTTAGGACACGGGGCAGTGAGCACAGGGGGTGAGGGGTGAACGGGACTGGGTGTGAGTTAGGACACGGGGCAGTGAGCACAGGGGGTGATGGGTGAACGGGACTGGGTGTGAGTTAGGACACGGGGCAGTGAGCACAGGGGGTGATGGGTGAACGGGACTGGGTGTGAGTTAGGACACGGGGCAGTGAGCACAGTGGGTGATGGGTGAACAGGACTGGGTGTGAGTTAGGACACGGGGCAGTGAGCACGGGGTGATGGGTGAACGGGACTGGGTGTGAGTTAGGACACGGGGCAGTGAGCACAGGGGGTGATGGGTGAACGGGGCTTGGTGTGAGTTAGGACACGGGGCAGTGAGCACAGGGGGTGATGGGTGAACGGGACTGGGTGTGAGTTAGGACACGGGGCAGTGAGCACAGGGGGTGAGGGGTGAACGGGACTGGGTGCGAGTTAGGACACGGGGCAGTGAGCACAGGGGGTGATGGGTGAACGGGACTGGGTGTGAGTTAGGACACGGGGCAGTGAGCACAGGGGGTGATGGGTGAACGGGACTGGGTGTGAGTTAGGACACGGGGCAGTGAGCACAGGGGGTGATGGGTGAACGGGACTCGGTGTGAGTTAGGACACGGGGCAGTGAGCACAGGGGGTGATGGGTGAACGGGACTGGGTGTGAGTTAGGACACGGGGCAGTGAGCACAGGGGGTGATGGGTGAACGGGACTGGGTGTGAGTTAGGACACGGGGCAGTGAGCACAGTGGCTGATGGGTGAACGGGACTGGGTGTGAGTTAGGACACGGGGCAGTGAGCACAGGGGGTGATGGGTGAACGGGACTGGGTGTGAGTTAGGACACGGGGCAGTGAGCATAGGGGGTGAGGGGCGAACGGGACTGGGTGTCAGTTAGGACACGGGGCAGTGAGCACACGGGGTGATGGGTGAACGGGACTGGGTGTGAGTTAGGACACGGGGCAGTGAGCACAGGGGGTGATGGGTGAAGGGGACTGGGTGTGAGTTAGGACACGGGGCAGTGAGCACAGGGGGTGATGGGTGAACGGGACTGGGTGCGAGTTAGGACACGGGGCAGTGAGCACAGGGGGTGATGGGTGAACGGGACTGGGTGCGAGTTAGGACACGGGGCAGTGAGCACAGGGGGCGATGGGTGAACGGGACTGGGTGTGAGTTAGGACACGGGGCAGTGAGCACAGGGGGTGATGGGTGAACGGGACTTGGTGTGAGTTAGGACACGGGGCAGTGAGCACAGGGGGTGATGGGTGAATGGGACTCGGTGTGAGTTAGGACACGGGGCAGTGAGCACAGGGGGTGATGGGTGAACGGGACTGGGTGTGAGTTAGGACACGGGGCAGTGAGCACAGTGGGTGATGGGTGAACGGGACTGGGTGTGAGTTAGGACACGGGGCAGTGAGCACGGGGGGTGATGGGTGAACGGGACTGGGTGCGAGTTAGGACACGGGGCAGTGAGCACAGGGGGTGATGGGTGAACGGGACTGGGTGTGAGTTAGGACATGGGGCAGTGAGCACAGGGGGTGATGGGTGAACGGGACTGGGTGTGAGTTAGGACATGGGGCAGTGAGCACAGGGGGTGATGGGTGAACGGGACTGCGTGTGAGTTAGGACACGGGGCAGTGAGCACAGGAGGTGATGGGTGAACGGGACTGGGTGTGAGTTAGGTCACGGGGCAGTGAGCACAGGGGGTGATGGGTGAACGGGACTGGGTGTGAGTTAGGACACAGGGCAGTGAGCACAGGGGGTGATGGGTGAACGGGACTGGGTGTGAGTTAGGACACGGGGCAGTGAGCACAGGGGGTGATGGGTGAACGGGACTGGGTGTGAGTTAGGACACGGGGCAGTGAGCACAGGGGGTGATGGGTGAACGGGACTGGGTGTGAGTTAGGACACGGGGCAGTGAGCACAGGGGGTGATGGGTGAACGGGACTGGGTGTTAGTTAGGACACGGGGCAGTGAGCACAGGGGGTGATGGGTGAACGGGACTGGGTGTGAGTTAGGACACGGGGCAGTGAGCACAGGGGGTGATGGGTGAACGGGACTGGGTGCGAGTTAGGACACGGGGCAGTGAGCACAGGGGGTGATGGGTGAACGGGACTGGGTGCGAGTTAGGACACGGGGCAGTGAGCACAGGGGTGATGGGTGAACGGGACTGGGTGTGAGTTAGGACACGGGGCAGTGAGCACAGGGGGTGATGGGTGAACGGAACTGGGTGTGAGTTAGGACACGGGGCAGTGAGCACGGGGTGATGGGTGAACGGGACTGGGTGTGAGTTACGACACGGGGCAGTGAGCACGGGGTGATGGGTGAACGGGACTGGGTGTGAGTTAGGACACGGGGCAGTGAGCACAGGGGGTGATGGGCGAACGGGACTGGGTGTGAGTTAGGACACGGGGCAGTGAGCACAGGGGGTGATGGGTGAACGGGACTGGGTGTGAGTTAGGACACGGGGCAGTGAGCACAGGGGGTGATGGGCGAACGGGACTGGGTGTGAGTTAGGACACGGGGCAGTGAGCACAGGGGGTGATGGGTGAACGGGACTGGGTATGAGTTAGGACACGGGGCAGCGAGCACAGGGGGCGATGGGTGAACGGGACTGGGTGTGAGTTAGGACACGGTTCAGTGAGCACAGGGGGTGATGGGTGAATGGGACTGGGTGAGAGTTAGGACACGGGGCAGTGAGCACAGTGGGTGATGGGTGAACAGGATTTGGTGCGAGTTAGGACACGGGGCAGTGAGCACAGGGGGTGATGGGTGAACGGGACTGGGTGTGAGTTAGGACACGGGGCGGTGAGCACAGTGGGTGATGGGTGAACGGGACTGGGTGTGAGTTAGGACACGGGGCAGTGAGCACAGGGGGTGCTGGGTGAACGGGACTGGGCGTGAGTTAGGACACGGGGCAGTGAGCACAGGGGGTGATGGGTGAACGGGACTGGGTGTGAGTTAGGACACGGGGCAGTGAGCACAGGGGGTGATGGGTGAACGGGACTGGGTGTGAGTTAGGACACGGGGCAGTGAGCACAGGGGGTGATGGGTGAACGGGACTGGGTGTGAGTTAGGACACGGGGCAGTGAGCATAGGGGGTGAGGGGCGAACGGGACTGGGTGTCAGTTAGGACACGGGGCAGTGAGCACACGGGGTGATGGGTGAACGGGACTGGGTGTGAGTTAGGACACGGGGCAGTGAGCACAGGGGGTGATGGGTGAAGGGGACTGGGTGTGAGTTAGGACACGGGGCAGTGAGCACAGGGGGTGATGGGTGAACGGGACTGGGTGCGAGTTAGGACACGGGGCAGTGAGCACAGGGGGTGATGGGTGAACGGGACTGGGTGCGAGTTAGGACACGGGGCAGTGAGCACAGGGGGCGATGGGTGAACGGGACTGGGTGTGAGTTAGGACACGGGGCAGTGAGCACAGGGGGTGATGGGTGAACGGGACTTGGTGTGAGTTAGGACACGGGGCAGTGAGCACAGGGGGTGATGGGTGAATGGGACTCGGTGTGAGTTAGGACACGGGGCAGTGAGCACAGGGGGTGATGGGTGAACGGGACTGGGTGTGAGTTAGGACACGGGGCAGTGAGCACAGTGGGTGATGGGTGAACGGGACTGGGTGTGAGTTAGGACACGGGGCAGTGAGCACGGGGGGTGATGGGTGAACGGGACTGGGTGCGAGTTAGGACACGGGGCAGTGAGCACAGGGGGTGATGGGTGAACGGGACTGGGTGTGAGTTAGGACATGGGGCAGTGAGCACAGGGGGTGATGGGTGAACGGGACTGGGTGTGAGTTAGGACATGGGGCAGTGAGCACAGGGGGTGATGGGTGAACGGGACTGCGTGTGAGTTAGGACACGGGGCAGTGAGCACAGGAGGTGATGGGTGAACGGGACTGGGTGTGAGTTAGGTCACGGGGCAGTGAGCACAGGGGGTGATGGGTGAACGGGACTGGGTGTGAGTTAGGACACAGGGCAGTGAGCACAGGGGGTGATGGGTGAACGGGACTGGGTGTGAGTTAGGACACGGGGCAGTGAGCACAGGGGGTGATGGGTGAACGGGACTGGGTGTGAGTTAGGACACGGGGCAGTGAGCACAGGGGGTGATGGGTGAACGGGACTGGGTGTGAGTTAGGACACGGGGCAGTGAGCACAGGGGGTGATGGGTGAACGGGACTGGGTGTTAGTTAGGACACGGGGCAGTGAGCACAGGGGGTGATGGGTGAACGGGACTGGGTGCGAGTTAGGACACGGGGCAGTGAGCACAGGGGGTGATGGGTGAACGGGACTGGGTGCGAGTTAGGACACGGGGCAGTGAGCACAGGGGTGATGGGTGAACGGGACTGGGTGCGAGTTAGGACACGGGGCAGTGAGCACAGGGGGTGATGGGTGAACGGGACTGGGTGTGAGTTAGGACACGGGGCAGTGAGCACAGGGGGTGATGGGTGAACGGGACTGGGTGTTAGTTAGGACACGGAGCAGTGAGCACAGGGGGTGATGGGTGAACGGGACTGGGTGTGAGTTAGGACACGGGGCAGTGAGCACAGGGGGTGATGGGTGAACGGGACTGGGTGTGAGTTAGGACACGGGGCAGTGAGCACAGGGGGTGATGGGTGAACGGGACTCGGTGCGAGTTAGGACACGGGGCAGTGAGCACAGGGTGTGATGGGTGAACGGGACTCGGTGCGAGTTAGGACACGGGGCAGTGAGCATAGGGGGTGAGGGGCGAACGGGACTGGGTGCGAGTTAGGACACGGGGCAGTGAGCACAGGGAGTGATGGGTGAACGGGACTGGGTGCGAGTTAGGACACGGGGCAGTGAGCACAGGGGGTGATGGGTGAACGGGACTGGGTGTGAGTTAGGACACGGGGCAGTGAGCACGGGGTGATGGGTGAACGGGACTGGGTGTGAGTTAGGACACGGGGCAGTAAGCACGGGGTGATGGGTGAACGGGACTGGGTTTAAGTTAGGACACGGGGCAGTGAGCATAGGGGGTGAGGGGCGAACGGGACTGGGCGTGAGTTAGGACACGGGGCAGTAAGCACGGGGTGATGGGTGAACGGGACTGGGTGCGAGTTAGGACACGGGGCAGTAAGCACGGGGTGATGGGTGAACGGGACTGGGTGTGAGTTAGGACACGGGGCAGTGAGCATAGGGGGTGAGGGGCGAACGGGACTGGGTGCGAGTTAGGACACGGGGCAGAGAGCACAGGGGGTGATGGGCGAACGGGACTGGGCATGAGTTAGGACACGGGGCAGTGAGCACGGGGTGATGGGTGAACGGGACTGGGTGTAAGTTAGGACACGGGGCAGTGAGCATAGGGAGTGAGGGGCGAACGGGACTGGGTGCGAGTTAGGACACGGGGCAGAGAGCACAGGGGGTGATGGGCGAACGGGACTGGGCATGAGTTAGGACACGGGGCAGTGAGCACAGGGGGTGATGGGTGAATGGGACTCGGTGTGAGTTAGGACACGGGGCAGTGAGCACAGGGGGTGATGGGTGAACGGGACTGGGTGCGAGTTAGGACACGGGGCAGTGAGCACAGGGGGTGATGGGTGAACGGGACTGGGTGTGAGTTAGGACACGGGGCAGTGAGCACAGGGGGTGATGGGTGAACGGGACTGGGTGTGAGTTAGGACACGGGGCAGTGAGCACAGGGGGTGATGGGTGAACGGGACTGGGTGTGAGTTAGGACACGGGGCAGTGAGCACAGGGGGTGATGGGTGAACGGGACTTGGTGCGAGTTAGGACACGGGGCAGTGAGCACAGGAGGTGATGGGTGAACGGGACTTGGTGCGAGTTAGGACACGGGGCAGTGAGCACAGGGGGTGATGGGTGAACGGGACTGGGTGTGAGTTAGGACACGGGGCAGTGAGCACAGGGGGTGATGGGTGAACGGGACTGGGTGTGAGTTAGGACATGGGGCAGTGAGCACAGTGGGTGATGGGTGAACGGGACTGGGTGTGAGTTAGGACACGGGGCAGTGAGCACAGGGGGTGATGGGCGAACGGGACTGGGTGTGAGTTAGGACACGGGGCAGTGAGCACAGGGGGTGATGGGTGAACGGGACTGGGTGTGAGGACACGGGGCAGTGAGCACAGGGGGTGATGGGTGAACGGGACTGGGTGTGAGTTAGGACATGGGGCAGTGAGCACAGGGGGTGATGGGTGAACGGGACTGGGTGTGAGGACACGGGGCAGAGAGCACAGGGGGTGATGGGCGAACGGGACTGGGTGTGAGTTAGGACATGGGGCAGTGAGCACAGGGGGTGATGGGTGAACGGGACTGGGTGTTGAGTTAGGACACGGGGCAGTGAGCACGGGGGGTGATGGGTGAACGGGACTGGGTGTGAGTTAGGACATGGGGCAGTGAGCACAGGGGGTGATGGGTGAACGGGACTGGGTGTGAGGACACGGGGCAGAGAGCACAGGGGGTGATGGGCGAACGGGACTGGGTGTGAGTTAGGACACGGGGCAGTGAGCACAGGGGGTGATGGGTGAACGGGACTGGGTGTGAGTTAGGACACGGGGCAGTGAGCACTGGGGGTGATGGGTGAACGGGACTTGGTGCGAGTTAGGACACGGGGCAGTGAGCACAGGGGGTGATGGGTGAACGGGACTGGGTGTGAGTTAGGACACGGGGCAGTGAGCACAGGGGGTGATGGGTGAACGGGACTTGGTGCGAGTTAGGACACGGGGCAGTGAGCACAGGGGGTGATGGGTGAACGGGACTGGGTGTGAGTTAGGACACGGGGCAGTGAGCACTGGGGGTGATGGGTGAACGGGACTGGGTGCGAGTTAGGACACGGGGCAGTGAGCACAGGGGGTGATGGGTGAACGGGACTGGGTGTGAGTTAGGACACGGGGCAGTGAGCACAGGGGGTGATGGGTGAACGGGACAGGGTGTGAGTTAGGACACGGGGCAGTGAGCACAGTGGGTGATGGGCGAACGGGACTGGGTGTGAGTTAGGACACGGGGCAGTGAGCACAGGGGGTGATGGGTGAACGGGACTGGGTGTGAGTTAGGACATGGGGCAGTGAGCACAGGGGGTGATGGGTGAACGGGACTGGGTGTGAGTTAGGACATGGGGCAGTGAGCACAGGGGGTGATGGGTGAACGGGACTGCGTGTGAGTTAGGACACGGGGCAGTGAGCACAGGAGGTGATGGGTGAACGGGACTGGGTGTGAGTTAGGTCACGGGGCAGTGAGCACAGGGGGTGATGGGTGAACGGGACTGGGTGTGAGTTAGGACACAGGGCAGTGAGCACAGGGGGTGATGGGTGAACGGGACTGGGTGTGAGTTAGGACACGGGGCAGTGAGCACAGGGGGTGATGGGTGAACGGGACTGGGTGTGAGTTAGGACACGGGGCAGTGAGCACAGGGGGTGATGGGTGAACGGGACTGGGTGTGAGTTAGGACACGGGGCAGTGAGCACAGGGGGTGATGGGTGAACGGGACTGGGTGTTAGTTAGGACACGGAGCAGTGAGCACAGGGGGTGATGGGTGAACGGGACTGGGTGTGAGTTAGGACACGGGGCAGTGAGCACAGGGGGTGATGGGTGAACGGGACTTGGTGTGAGTTAGGACACGGGGCAGTGAGCACAGGGGGTGATGGGTGAACGGGACTCGGTGCGAGTTAGGACACGGGGCAGTGAGCACAGGGGGTGATGGGTGAACGGGACTGGGTGTTAGTTAGGACACGGAGCAGTGAGCACAGGGGGTGATGGGTGAACGGGACTGGGTGTGAGTTAGGACACGGGGCAGTGAGCACAGGGGGTGATGGGTGAACGGGACTTGGTGTGAGTTAGGACACGGGGCAGTGAGCACAGGGGGTGATGGGTGAACGGGACTCGGTGCGAGTTAGGACACGGGGCAGTGAGCACAGGGTGTGATGGGTGAACGGGACTCGGTGCGAGTTAGGACACGGGGCAGTGAGCATAGGGGGTGAGGGGCGAACGGGACTGGGTGTGAGTTAGGACACGGGGCAGTGAGCACAGGGGGTGATGGGCGAACGGGACTGGGCGTGAGTTAGGACACGGGGCAGTAAGCACGGGGTGATGGGTGAACGGGACTGGGTGTGAGTTAGGACACGGGGCAGTGAGCACAGGGGGTGATGGGTGAACGGGACTGGGTGCGAGTTAGGACACGGGGCAGTGAGCACAGGGGGTGATGGGTGAACGGGACTGGGTGCGAGTTAGTACACGGGGCAGTGAGCACAGGGGGTGATGGGTGAACGGGACTGGGTGCGAGTTAGGACACGGGGCAGTGAGCACAGGGGGTGATGGGTGAATGGGGCTCGGGGTGAGTTAGGACATGGGGCAGTGAGCACAGGGGGTGATGGGTGAACGGGACTGGGTGTGAGTTAGGACACGGGGCAGCGAGCACAGGGGGTGATGGGTGAACGGGACTGGGTGTGAGTTAGGACACGGGGCAGTGAGCACAGGGGGTGATGGGTGAACAGGACTGGGTGTGAGTTAGGACACGGGGCAGTGAGCACAGGGGGTGATGGGTGAACGGGACTGGGTGTGAGTTAGGACATGGGGCAGTGAGCACAGGGGGTGATGGGTGAACAGGACTGGGTGTGAGTTAGGACACGGGGCAGTGAGCACAGGGGGTGATGGGTGAACGGGACTGGGTGTGAGTTAGGACACGGGGCAGTGAGCACAGGGGGTGATGGGTGAACGGGACTGGGTGTGAGTTAGGACACGGGGCAGTGAGCACGGGGTGATGGGTGAACGGGACTGGGTGTAAGTTAGGACACGGGGCAGTGAGCATAGGGGGTGAGGGGCGAACGGGACTGGGCGTGAGTTAGGACACGGGGCAGTGAGCATAGGGGGTGAGGGGTGAACGGGACTGGGCGTGAGTTAGGACACGGGGCAGTAAGCACGGGGTGATGGGTGAACGGGACTGGGTGTGAGTTAGGACACGGGGCAGTAAGCACGGGGTGATGGGTGAACGGGACTGGGTGCGAGTTAGGACACGGGGCAGTAAGCACGGGGTGATGGGTGAACGGGACTGGGTGTAAGTTAGGACACGGGGCAGTGAGCATAGGGGGTGAGGGGCGAACGGGACTGGGTGCGAGTTAGGACACGGGGCAGAGAGCACAGGGGGTGATGGGCGAACGGGACTGGGCGTGAGTTAGGACACGGGGCAGTGAGCACAGGGGGTGATGGGTGAATGGGACTCGGTGTGAGTTAGGACACGGGGCAGTGAGCACAGGGGGTGATGGGTGAACGGGACTTGGTGCGAGTTAGGACACGGGGCAGTGAGCACAGGGGGTGATGGGTGAACGGGACTGGGTGTGAGTTAGGACACGGGGCAGTGAGCACAGGGGGTGAGGGGCGAACGGGACTGGGTGCGAGTTAGGACACGGGGCAGAGAGCACAGGGGGTGATGGGCGAACGGGACTGGGTGTGAGTTAGGACACGGGGCAGTGAGCACAGGGGGTGATGGGTGAACGGGACTGGGTGTGAGGACACGGGGCAGTGAGCACGGGGGGTGATGGGTGAACGGGACTGGGTGTGAGTTAGGACATGGGGCAGTGAGCACAGGGGGTGATGGGTGAACGGGACTGGGTGTGAGGACACGGGGCAGAGAGCACAGGGGGTGATGGGTGAACGGGACTGGGTGTGAGTTAGGACATGGGGCAGTGAGCACAGGGGGTGATGGGTGAACGGGACTGGGTGCGAGTTAGGACATGGGGCAGTGAGCACAGGGGGTGATGGGTGAACGGGACTTGGTGCGAGTTAGGACACGGGGCAGTGAGCACAGGGGGTGATGGGTGAACGGGACTGGGTGTGAGTTAGGACATGGGGCAGTGAGCACAGGGGGTGATGGGTGAACGGGACTGGGTGTGAGTTAGGACATGGGGCAGTGAGCACAGGGGGTGATGGGCGAACGGGACTGGGTGTGAGTTAGGACATGGGGCAGTGAGCACAGGGGGTGATGGGTGAACGGGACTTGGTGTGAGTTAGGACACGGGGCAGTGAGCACAGGGGGTGATGGGTGAACGGGACTGGGTGCGAGTTAGGACACGGGGCAGTGAGCACAGGGGGTGATGGGTGAACGGGACTGGGTGTGAGTTAGGACACGGGGCAGTGAGCACAGGGGGTGATGGGTGAACGGGACTGGGTGTGAGTTAGGACACGGGGCAGTGAGCACAGGGGGTGATGGGTGAACGGGACTGGGTGTGAGTTAGGACACGGGGCAGTGAGCACAGGGGGTGATGGGTGAACGGGACTGGGTGCGAGTTAGGACACGGGGCAGTGAGCACAGGGGGTGATGGGTGAACGGGACTGGGTGTGAGTTAGGACACGGGGCAGTGAGCACAGGGGGTGATGGGTGAACGGGACAGGGTGTGAGTTAGGACACGGGGCAGTGAGCACAGGGGGTGATGGGTGAACGGGACTGGGTGTGAGTTAGGACACGGGGCAGTGAGCACAGGGGGTGATGGGTGAACGGGACTGGGTGTGAGGACACGGGGCAGTGAGCACAGGGGGTGATGGGTGAACGGGACTGGGTGTGAGTTAGGACACGGGGCAGTGAGCACAGGGGGTGATGGGTGAACGGGACTGGGTGCGAGTTAGGACACCAGGGGGTGATGGGTGAACGGGACTTGGTGTGAGTTAGGACACGGGGCAGTGAGCACAGGGGGTGATGGGTGAACGGGACTTGGTGTGAGTTAGGACACGGGGCAGTGAGCACAGGGGGTGACGGGAGAACGGGACTGGGTGCGAGTTAGGGCACGGGGCAATGAGCACAGGGGGTGATGGGCGAATGGGACTTGGTGCGAGTTAGGACACGGGGCAGTGAGCACAGGGGGTGAGGGGCGAACGGGACTTGGTGCGAGTTAGGACACGGGGCAGTGAGCACAGGGGGTGAGGGGTGAACGGGACTGGGTGTGAGTTAGGACACGGGGCAGTGAGCACAGGGGGTGATGGGTGAACGGGACTTGGTGTGAGTTAGGACACGGGGCAGTGAGCACAGGGGGTGATGGGTGAACGGGACTTGGTGCGAGTTAGGACACTGGCAGTGAGCACAGGGGTGATGGGTGAACAGGACTGGGTGTGAGTTAGGACACGGGGCAGCGAGCACAGGGGTGATGGGTGAACGGGACTGGGTGTGAGTTAGGACACGGGGCAGTAAGCACAGGGGGTGATGGGTGAACGGGACTGGGTGCGAGTTAGGACACGGGCAGTGAGCACAGTGGGTGCGGGGTGAACGGGACTTGGTGCGAGTTAGGACACTGGCAGTGAGCACAGGGGTGATGGGTGAACGGGACTGGGTGTGAGTTAGGACACGGGGCAGTGAGCACAGGGGGTGAGGGGTGAACGGGACTTGGTGCGAGTTAGGACACGGGGCAGTGAGCACAGGGGGTGATGGGTGAACGGGACTGGGTGTGAGTTAGGACACGGGGCAGTGAGCACAGGGGGTGCTGGGTGAACGGGGCTGGGTGTGAGTTAGGACACGGGGCAGTGAGCACAGGGGGTGCGGGGTGAACGGGACTTGGTGCGAGTTAGGACACGGGGCAGTGAGCACAGGGGGTGATGGGTGAACGGGACTGGGTGCGAGTTAGGACACGGGGCAGTGAGCACAGGGGGTGATGGGTGAACGGGACTGGGTGCGAGTTAGGACACGGGGCAGTGAGCACAGGGGGTGATGGGTGAACGGGACTGGGTGCGAGTTAGGACACGGGGCAGTGAGCACAGGGGTGATGGGTGAACGGGACTGGGTGTGAGTTAGGACACGGGGCAGTGAGCACAGGGGGTGATGGGTGAACGGAACTGGGTGTGAGTTAGGACACGGGGCAGTGAGCACGGGGTGATGGGTGAACGGGACTGGGTGTGAGTTACGACACGGGGCAGTGAGCACGGGGTGATGGGTGAACGGGACTGGGTGTGAGTTAGGACACGGGGCAGTGAGCATAGGGGGTGATGGGTGAACGGGACTGGGTGTGAGTTAGGACACGGGGCAGTGAGCACAGGGGGTGATGGGCGAACGGGACTGGGTGTGAGTTAGGACACGGGGCAGTGAGCACAGGGGGTGATGGGTGAACGGGACTGGGTATGAGTTAGGACACGGGGCAGCGAGCACAGGGGGCGATGGGTGAACGGGACTGGGTGTGAGTTAGGACACGGTTCAGTGAGCACAGGGGGTGATGGGTGAATGGGACTGGGTGAGAGTTAGGACACGGGGCAGTGAGCACAGTGGGTGATGGGTGAACAGGATTTGGTGCGAGTTAGGACACGGGGCAGTGAGCACAGGGGGTGATGGGTGAACGGGACTGGGTGTGAGTTAGGACACGGGGCGGTGAGCACAGTGGGTGATGGGTGAACGGGACTGGGTGTGAGTTAGGACACGGGGCAGTGAGCACAGGGGGTGCTGGGTGAACGGGACTGGGCGTGAGTTAGGACACGGGGCAGTAAGCACGGGGTGATGGGTGAACGGGACTGGGTGTGAGTTAGGACACGGGGCAGTGAGCACAGGGGGTGATGGGTGAACGGGACTGGGTGTGAGTTAGGACACGGGGCAGTGAGCACAGGGGGTGATGGGTGAACGGGACTGGGTGTGAGTTAGGACACGGGGCAGTGAGCACAGTGGGTGATGGGCGAACGGGACTGGGCGTGAGTTAGGACACGGGGCAGTGAGCACAGGGGGTGCTGGGTGAACGGGACTGGGCGTGAGTTAGGACACGGGGCAGTAAGCACGGGGTGATGGGTGAACGGGACTGGGTGTGAGTTAGGACACGGGGCAGTAAGCACGGGGTGATGGGTGAACGGGACTGGGTGTGAGTTAGGACACGGGGCAGTGAGCACAGGGGGTGGTGGGTGAACGGGACTGGGTGTGAGTTAGGACACGGGGCAGTGAGCACAGGGGGTGATGGGTGAACGGGACTGGGTGCGAGTTAGGACACGGGGCAGTGAGCATAGGGGGTGAGGGGCGAACGGGACTGGGTGCGAGTTAGGACACGGGGCAGTGAGCACAGGGGGTGATGGGCGAACGGGACTGGGCGTGAGTTAGGACACGGGGCAGTGAGCACAGGGGGTGATGGGTGAATGGGACTCGGTGTGAGTTAGGACACGGGGCAGTGAGCACAGGGGGTGATGGGTGAACGGGACTTGGTGCGAGTTAGGACACGGGGCAGTGAGCACAGGGGGTGATGGGTGAACGGGACTGGGTGTGAGTTAGGACACGGGGCAGTGAGCACAGGGGGTGAGGGGTGAACGGGACTGGGTGTGAGTTAGGACACGGGGCAGTGAGCACAGGGGGTGATGGGTGAACGGGACTGGGTGTGAGTTAGGACACGGGGCAGTGAGCACAGGGGGTGATGGGTGAACGGGACTGGGTGTGAGTTAGGACACGGGGCAGTGAGCACAGGGAGTGATGGGCGAACGGGACTGGGTGTGAGTTAGGACACGGGGCAGTGAGCACAGGGCGTGATGGGTGAACGGGACTGGGTGTGAGTTAGGACACGGGGCAGTGAGCACAGGGGGTGATGGGTGACCAGGACTGGGTGTGAGTTAGGACACGGGGCAGTGAGCAAAGGGGCGATGGGTGAACGGGACTGGGTGTGAGTTAGGACACGGGGCAGTGAGCACAGTGGGTGATGGGTGAACAGGACTGGGTGTGAGTTAGGACACGGGGCAGTGAGCACGGGGTGATGGGTGAACGGGACTGGGTGTGAGTTAGGACACGGGGCAGTGAGCACAGGGGGTGATGGGTGAACGGGGCTTGGTGTGAGTTAGGACACGGGGCAGTGAGCACAGGGGGTGATGGGTGAACGGGACTGGGTGTGAGTTAGGACACGGGGCAGTGAGCACAGGGGGTGAGGGGTGAACGGGACTGGGTGCGAGTTAGGACACGGGGCAGTGAGCACAGGGGGTGATGGGTGAACGGGACTGGGTGTGAGTTAGGACACGGGGCAGTGAGCACAGGGGGTGATGGGTGAACGGGACTGGGTGTGAGTTAGGACACGGGGCAGTGAGCACAGGGGGTGATGGGTGAACGGGACTCGGTGTGAGTTAGGACACGGGGCAGTGAGCACAGGGGGTGATGGGTGAACGGGACTGGGTGTGAGTTAGGACACGGGGCAGTGAGCACAGGGGGTGATGGGTGAACGGGACTGGGTGTGAGTTAGGACACGGGGCAGTGAGCACAGTGGCTGATGGGTGAACGGGACTGGGTGTGAGTTAGGACACGGGGCAGTGAGCACAGGGGGTGATGGGTGAACGGGACTGGGTGTGAGTTAGGACACGGGGCAGTGAGCATAGGGGGTGAGGGGCGAACGGGACTGGGTGTCAGTTAGGACACGGGGCAGTGAGCACACGGGGTGATGGGTGAACGGGACTGGGTGTGAGTTAGGACACGGGGCAGTGAGCACAGGGGGTGATGGGTGAAGGGGACTGGGTGTGAGTTAGGACACGGGGCAGTGAGCACAGGGGGTGATGGGTGAACGGGACTGGGTGCGAGTTAGGACACGGGGCAGTGAGCACAGGGGTGATGGGTGAACGGGACTGGGTGCGAGTTAGGACACGGGGCAGTGAGCACAGGGGGCGATGGGTGAACGGGACTGGGTGCGAGTTAGGACACGGGGCAGTGAGCACAGGGGGTGATGGGTGAACGGGACTGGGTGTGAGTTAGGACATGGGGCAGTGAGCACAGGGGGTGATGGGTGAACGGGACTGGGTGTGAGTTAGGACATGGGGCAGTGAGCACAGGGGGTGATGGGTGAACGGGACTGCGTGTGAGTTAGGACACGGGGCAGTGAGCACAGGAGGTGATGGGTGAACGGGACTGGGTGTGAGTTAGGTCACGGGGCAGTGAGCACAGGGGGTGATGGGTGAACGGGACTGGGTGTGAGTTAGGACACAGGGCAGTGAGCACAGGGGGTGATGGGTGAACGGGACTGGGTGTGAGTTAGGACACGGGGCAGTGAGCACAGGGGGTGATGGGTGAACGGGACTGGGTGTGAGTTAGGACACGGGGCAGTGAGCACAGGGGGTGATGGGTGAACGGGACTGGGTGTGAGTTAGGACACGGGGCAGTGAGCACAGGGGGTGATGGGTGAACGGGACTGGGTGTTAGTTAGGACACGGGGCAGTGAGCACAGGGGGTGATGGGTGAACGGGACTGGGTGCGAGTTAGGACACGGGGCAGTGAGCACAGGGGGTGATGGGTGAACGGGACTGGGTGCGAGTTAGGACACGGGGCAGTGAGCACAGGGGTGATGGGTGAACGGGACTGGGTGTGAGTTAGGACACGGGGCAGTGAGCACAGGGGGTGATGGGTGAACGGAACTGGGTGTGAGTTAGGACACGGGGCAGTGAGCACGGGGTGATGGGTGAACGGGACTGGGTGTGAGTTACGACACGGGGCAGTGAGCACGGGGTGATGGGTGAACGGGACTGGGTGTGAGTTAGGACACGGGGCAGTGAGCACAGGGGGTGATGGGCGAACGGGACTGGGTGTGAGTTAGGACACGGGGCAGTGAGCACAGGGGGTGATGGGTGAACGGGACTGGGTGTGAGTTAGGACACGGGGCAGTGAGCACAGGGGGTGATGGGCGAACGGGACTGGGTGTGAGTTAGGACACGGGGCAGTGAGCACAGGGGGTGATGGGTGAACGGGACTGGGTATGAGTTAGGACACGGGGCAGCGAGCACAGGGGGCGATGGGTGAACGGGACTGGGTGTGAGTTAGGACACGGTTCAGTGAGCACAGGGGGTGATGGGTGAATGGGACTGGGTGAGAGTTAGGACACGGGGCAGTGAGCACAGTGGGTGATGGGTGAACAGGATTTGGTGCGAGTTAGGACACGGGGCAGTGAGCACAGGGGGTGATGGGTGAACGGGACTGGGTGTGAGTTAGGACACGGGGCGGTGAGCACAGTGGGTGATGGGTGAACGGGACTGGGTGTGAGTTAGGACACGGGGCAGTGAGCACAGGGGGTGCTGGGTGAACGGGACTGGGCGTGAGTTAGGACACGGGGCAGTAAGCACGGGGTGATGGGTGAACGGGACTGGGTGTGAGTTAGGACACGGGGCAGTGAGCACAGGGGGTGATGGGTGAACGGGACTGGGTGTGAGTTAGGACACGGGGCAGTGAGCACAGGGGGTGATGGGTGAACGGGACTGGGTGTGAGTTAGGACACGGGGCAGTGAGCACAGTGGGTGATGGGTGAACGGGACTGGGTGTGAGTTAGGACACGGGGCAGTGAGCACAGGGGGTGCTGGGTGAACGGGACTGGGCGTGAGTTAGGACACGGGGCAGTAAGCACGGGGTGATGGGTGAACGGGACTGGGTGTGAGTTAGGACACGGGGCAGTAAGCACGGGGTGATGGGTGAACGGGACTGGGTGTGAGTTAGGACACGGGGCAGTGAGCATAGGGGGTGAGGGGCGAACGGGACTGGGTGCGAGTTAGGACACGGGGCAGTGAGCACAGGGGGTGATGGGCGAACGGGACTGGGCGTGAGTTAGGACACGGGGCAGTGAGCACAGGGGGTGATGGGTGAATGGGACTCGGTGTGAGTTAGGACACGGGGCAGTGAGCACAGGGGGTGATGGGTGAACGGGACTTGGTGCGAGTTAGGACACGGGGCAGTGAGCACAGGGGGTGATGGGTGAACGGGACTGGGTGTGAGTTAGGACACGGGGCAGTGAGCACAGGGGGTGAGGGGTGAACGGGACTGGGTGCGAGTTAGGACACGGGGCAGTGAGCACAGGGGGTGATGGGTGAACGGGACTGGGTGTGAGTTAGGACACGGGGCAGTGAGCACAGGGGGTGATGGGTGAACGGGACTGGGTGTGAGTTAGGACACGGGGCAGTGAGCACAGGGGGTGATGGGTGAACGGGACTCGGTGTGAGTTAGGACACGGGGCAGTGAGCACAGGGGGTGATGGGTGAACGGGACTGGGTGTGAGTTAGGACACGGGGCAGTGAGCACAGGGGGTGATGGGTGAACGGGACTGGGTGTGAGTTAGGACACGGGGCAGTGAGCACAGTGGCTGATGGGTGAACGGGACTGGGTGTGAGTTAGGACACGGGGCAGTGAGCACAGGGGGTGATGGGTGAACGGGACTGGGTGTGAGTTAGGACACGGGGCAGTGAGCATAGGGGGTGAGGGGCGAACGGGACTGGGTGTCAGTTAGGACACGGGGCAGTGAGCACACGGGGTGATGGGTGAACGGGACTGGGTGTGAGTTAGGACACGGGGCAGTGAGCACAGGGGGTGATGGGTGAAGGGGACTGGGTGTGAGTTAGGACACGGGGCAGTGAGCACAGGGGGTGATGGGTGAACGGGACTGGGTGCGAGTTAGGACACGGGGCAGTGAGCACAGGGGGTGATGGGTGAACGGGACTGGGTGCGAGTTAGGACACGGGGCAGTGAGCACAGGGGGCGATGGGTGAACGGGACTGGGTGTGAGTTAGGACACGGGGCAGTGAGCACAGGGGGTGATGGGTGAACGGGACTTGGTGTGAGTTAGGACACGGGGCAGTGAGCACAGGGGGTGATGGGTGAATGGGACTCGGTGTGAGTTAGGACACGGGGCAGTGAGCACAGGGGGTGATGGGTGAACGGGACTGGGTGTGAGTTAGGACACGGGGCAGTGAGCACAGTGGGTGATGGGTGAACGGGACTGGGTGTGAGTTAGGACACGGGGCAGTGAGCACGGGGGGTGATGGGTGAACGGGACTGGGTGCGAGTTAGGACACGGGGCAGTGAGCACAGGGGGTGATGGGTGAACGGGACTGGGTGTGAGTTAGGACATGGGGCAGTGAGCACAGGGGGTGATGGGTGAACGGGACTGGGTGTGAGTTAGGACATGGGGCAGTGAGCACAGGGGGTGATGGGTGAACGGGACAGCGTGTGAGTTAGGACACGGGGCAGTGAGCACAGGAGGTGATGGGTGAACGGGACTGGGTGTGAGTTAGGTCACGGGGCAGTGAGCACAGGGGGTGATGGGTGAACGGGACTGGGTGTGAGTTAGGACACAGGGCAGTGAGCACAGGGGGTGATGGGTGAACGGGACTGGGTGTGAGTTAGGACACGGGGCAGTGAGCACAGGGGGTGATGGGTGAACGGGACTGGGTGTGAGTTAGGACACGGGGCAGTGAGCACAGGGGGTGATGGGTGAACGGGACTGGGTGTGAGTTAGGACACGGGGCAGTGAGCACAGGGGGTGATGGGTGAACGGGACTGGGTGTTAGTTAGGACACGGGGCAGTGAGCACAGGGGGTGATGGGTGAACGGGACTGGGTGCGAGTTAGGACACGGGGCAGTGAGCACAGGGGGTGATGGGTGAACGGGACTGGGTGCGAGTTAGGACACGGGGCAGTGAGCACAGGGGTGATGGGTGAACGGGACTGGGTGCGAGTTAGGACACGGGGCAGTGAGCACAGGGGGTGATGGGTGAACGGGACTGGGTGCGAGTTAGGACACGGGGCAGTGAGCACAGGGGTGATGGGTGAACGGGACTGGGTGTGAGTTAGGACACGGGGCAGTGAGCACAGGGGGTGATGGGTGAACGGGACTGGGTGTGAGTTAGGACACGGGGCAGTGAGCACAGGGGGTGATGGGTGAACGGGACTGGGTGTTAGTTAGGACACGGAGCAGTGAGCACAGGGGGTGATGGGTGAACGGGACTGGGTGTGAGTTAGGACACGGGGCAGTGAGCACAGGGGGTGATGGGTGAACGGGACTGGGTGTGAGTTAGGACACGGGGCAGTGAGCACAGGGGGTGATGGGTGAACGGGACTCGGTGCGAGTTAGGACACGGGGCAGTGAGCACAGGGTGTGATGGGTGAACGGGACTCGGTGCGAGTTAGGACACGGGGCAGTGAGCATAGGGGGTGAGGGGCGAACGGGACTGGGTGTGAGTTAGGACACGGGGCAGTGAGCACAGGGGGTGATGGGCGAACGGGACTGGGCGTGAGTTAGGACACGGGGCAGTAAGCACGGGGTGATGGGTGAACGGGACTGGGTGTGAGTTAGGACACGGGGCAGTGAGCACAGGGGGTGATGGGTGAACGGGACTGGGTGCGAGTTAGGACACGGGGCAGTGAGCACAGGGGGTGATGGGTGAACGGGACTGGGTGCGAGTTAGTACACGGGGCAGTGAGCACAGGGGGTGATGGGTGAACGGGACTGGGTGCGAGTTAGGACACGGGGCAGTGAGCACAGGGGGTGATGGGTGAATGGGGCTCGGGGTGAGTTAGGACACGGGGCAGTGAGCACAGGGGGCGATGGGTGAACGGGACTGGGTGTGAGTTAGGACACGGGGCAGTGAGCACAGGGGGTGATGGGTGAACGGGACTGGGTGTGAGTTAGGACACGGGGCAGCGAGCACAGGGGGTGATGGGTGAACGGGACTGGGTGTGAGTTAGGACACGGGGCAGTGAGCACAGGGGGTGATGGGTGAACAGGACTGGGTGTGAGTTAGGACACGGGGCAGTGAGCACAGGGGGTGATGGGTGAACGGGACTGGGTGTGAGTTAGGACATGGGGCAGTGAGCACAGGGGGTGATGGGTGAACGGGACTGGGTGTGAGTTAGGACACGGGGCAGTGAGCACAGGGGGTGATGGGTGAACGGGACTGGGTGTGAGTTAGGACACGGGGCAGTGAGCACAGGGGGTGATGGGTGAACGGGACTGGGTGTGAGTTAGGACACGGGGCAGTGAGCACAGGGGGTGATGGGTGAACGGGACTGGGTGTGAGTTAGGACACGGGGCAGTGAGCACAGGGGGTGATGGGTGAACGGGACTCGGTGCGAGTTAGGACACGGGGCAGTGAGCACAGGGGGTGATGGGTGAACAGGACTGGGTGTGAGTTAGGACACGGGGCAGTGAGCACAGGGGGTGATGGGTGAACGGGACTGGGTGTGAGTTAGGACACGGGGCAGTAAGCACGGGGTGATGGGTGAACGGGACTGGGTTTAAGTTAGGACACGGGGCAGTGAGCATAGGGGGTGAGGGGCGAACGGGACTGGGCGTGAGTTAGGACACGGGGCAGTAAGCACGGGGTGATGGGTGAACGGGACTGGGTGCGAGTTAGGACACGGGGCAGTAAGCACGGGGTGATGGGTGAACGGGACTGGGTGTGAGTTAGGACACGGGGCAGTGAGCACAGGGGGTGATGGGTGAACGGGACTGGGTGCGAGTTAGGACACGGGGCAGTGAGCACAGGGGGTGATGGGTGAACGGGACTGGGTGTGAGTTAGGACACGGGGCAGTGAGCACAGGGGGTGATGGGTGAACGGGACTGGGTGTGAGTTAGGACACGGGGCAGTGAGCATAGGGGGTGAGGGGCGAACGGGACTGGGTGCGAGTTAGGACACGGGGCAGAGAGCACAGGGGGTGATGGGCGAACGGGACTGGGCATGAGTTAGGACACGGGGCAGTGAGCACGGGGTGATGGGTGAACGGGACTGGGTGTAAGTTAGGACACGGGGCAGTGAGCATAGGGGGTGAGGGGCGAACGGGACTGGGTGCGAGTTAGGACACGGGGCAGAGAGCACAGGGGGTGATGGGCGAACGGGACTGGGCATGAGTTAGGACACGGGGCAGTGAGCACAGGGGGTGATGGGTGAATGGGACTCGGTGTGAGTTAGGACACGGGGCAGTGAGCACAGGGGGTGATGGGTGAACGGGACTGGGTGCGAGTTAGGACACGGGGCAGTGAGCACAGGGGGTGATGGGTGAACGGGACTTGGTGCGAGTTAGGACACGGGGCAGTGAGCACAGGGGGTGATGGGTGAACGGGACTTGGTGCGAGTTAGGACACGGGGCAGTGAGCACAGGAGGTGATGGGTGAACGGGACTTGGTGCGAGTTAGGACACGGGGCAGTGAGCACAGGGGGTGATGGGTGAACGGGACTGGGTGTGAGTTAGGACACGGGGCAGTGAGCACAGGGGGTGATGGGTGAACGGGACTGGGTGTGAGTTAGGACATGGGGCAGTGAGCACAGTGGGTGATGGGTGAACGGGACTGGGTGTGAGTTAGGACACGGGGCAGTGAGCACAGGGGGTGATGGGCGAACGGGACTGGGTGTGAGTTAGGACACGGGGCAGTGAGCACAGGGGGTGATGGGTGAACGGGACTGGGTGTGAGGACACGGGGCAGTGAGCACAGGGGGTGATGGGTGAACGGGACTGGGTGTGAGTTAGGACATGGGGCAGTGAGCACAGGGGGTGATGGGTGAACGGGACTGGGTGTGAGGACACGGGGCAGAGAGCACAGGGGGTGATGGGCGAACGGGACTGGGTGTGAGTTAGGACATGGGGCAGTGAGCACAGGGGGTGATGGGTGAACGGGACTGGGTGTGAGTTAGGACACGGGGCAGTGAGCACGGGGGGTGATGGGTGAACGGGACTGGGTGTGAGTTAGGACATGGGGCAGTGAGCACAGGGGGTGATGGGTGAACGGGACTGGGTGTGAGGACACGGGGCAGAGAGCACAGGGGGTGATGGGCGAACGGGACTGGGTGTGAGTTAGGACATGGGGCAGTGAGCACAGGGGGTGATGGGTGAACGGGACTTGGTGCGAGTTAGGACACGGGGCAGTGAGCACAGGGGGGTGATGGGTGAACGGGACTGGGTGTGAGTTAGGACACGGGGCAGTGAGCACTGGGGGTGATGGGTGAACGGGACTGGGTGCGAGTTAGGACACGGGGCAGTGAGCACAGGGGGTGATGGGTGAACGGGACTGGGTGTGAGTTAGGACACGGGGCAGTGAGCACAGGGGGTGATGGGTGAACGGGACTGGGTGCGAGTTAGGACACGGGGCAGTGAGCACAGGGGGTGATGGGTGAACGGGACTGGGTGTGAGTTAGGACACGGGGCAGTGAGCACAGGGGGGTGATGGGTGAACGGGACTGGGTGTGAGGACACGGGGCAGTGAGCACAGGGGGTGATGGGTGAACGGGACTGGGTGTGAGTTAGGACACGGGGCAGTGAGCATAGGGGGTGAGGGGCGAACGGGACTGGGTGTCAGTTAGGACACGGGGCAGTGAGCACACGGGGTGATGGGTGAACGGGACTGGGTGTGAGTTAGGACACGGGGCAGTGAGCACAGGGGGTGATGGGTGAAGGGGACTGGGTGTGAGTTAGGACACGGGGCAGTGAGCACAGGGGGTGATGGGTGAACGGGACTGGGTGCGAGTTAGGACACGGGGCAGTGAGCACAGGGGGTGATGGGTGAACGGGACTTGGTGTGAGTTAGGACACGGGGCAGTGAGCACAGGGGGTGATGGGTGAATGGGACTTGGTGTGAGTTAGGACACGGGGCAGTGAGCACAGGGGGTGATGGGTGAACGGGACTGGGTGTGAGTTAGGACACGGGGCAGTGAGCTCAGTGGGTGATGGGTGAACGGGACTGGGTGTGAGTTAGGACACGGGGCAGTGAGCGCAGGGGGTGCTGGGTGAACGGGACTGGGTGCGAGTTAGGACACGGGGCAGTGAGCACAGGGGGTGATGGGTGAACGGGACTGGGTGTGAGTTAGGACATGGGGCAGTGAGCACAGGGGGTGATGGGTGAACGGGACTGGGTGTGAGTTAGGACATGGGGCAGTGAGCACAGGGGGTGATGGGTGAACGGGACTGCGTGTGAGTTAGGACACGGGGCAGTGAGCACAGGAGGTGATGGGTGAACGGGACTGGGTGTGAGTTAGGTCACGGGGCAGTGAGCACAGGGGGTGATGGGTGAACGGGACTGGGTGTGAGTTAGGACACAGGGCAGTGAGCACAGGGGGTGATGGGTGAACGGGACTGGGTGTGAGTTAGGACACGGGGCAGTGAGCACAGGGGGTGATGGGTGAACGGGACTGGGTGTGAGTTAGGACACGGGGCAGTGAGCACAGGGTGATGGGTGAACGGGACTGGGTGTGAGTTAGGACACGGGGCAGTGAGCACAGGAGGTGATGGGTGAACGGGACTGGGTGTGAGTTAGGTCACGGGGCAGTGAGCACAGGGGGTGATGGGTGAACGGGACTGGGTGTGAGTTAGGACACAGGGCAGTGAGCACAGGGGGTGATGGGTGAACGGGACTGGGTGCGAGTTAGGACACGGGGCAGTGAGCACAGGGGGTGATGGGTGAACGGGACTGGGTGTGAGTTAGGACACGGGGCAGTGAGCACATGGGGTGATGGGTGAACGGGACTGGGTGTGAGTTAGGACACGGGGCAGTGAGCACAGGGGGTGATGGGTGAACGGGACTGGGTGTGAGTTAGGACACGGGGCAGTGAGCACGGGGTGATGGGTGAACGAGACTGGGTGTGAGTTAGGACACGGGGCAGTGAGCACGGGGTGATGGGTGAACGGGACTGGGTGTGAGTTAGGACACGGGGCAGTGAGCACGGGGTGATGGGTGAACGGGACTGGGTGTGAGTTAGGACACGGGGCAGTGAGCACAGGGGGTGATGGGTGAACGGGACTGGGTGTGAGTTAGGACACGGGGCAGTGAGCACAGGGGGTGATGGGTGAACGGGACTGGGTGTGAGTTAGGACACGGGGCAGTGAGCACAGGGGGAGATGGGTGAACGGGACTGGGTGTGAGGACACGGGGCAGTGAGCACAGGGGGTGATGGGTGAACGGGACTGGGTGTGAGTTAGGACACGGGGCAGTGAGCACAGGGGGTGATGGGTGAACGGGACTGGGTGTGAGTTAGGACACGGGGCAGTGAGCACAGGGGGTGATGGGTGAACGGGACTGGGTGTGAGGTAGGACACGGGGCAGTGAGCACAGGGGGTGAAGGGTGAACGGGACTGGGTGTGAGTTAGGACACGGGGCAGTGAGCACAGGGGGTGAAGGGTGAACGGGACTGGGTGTGAGTTAGGACACGGGGCAGTGAGCACAGGGGGCGATGGGTGAACGGGACTGGGTGTGAGGTAGGACACGGGGCAGTGAGCACAGGGGTGATGGGTGAACGGGACTGGGTGTGAGGTAGGACACGGGGCAGTGAGCACAGGGGTGATGGGTGAACGGGACTGGGTGTGAGGTAGGACACGGGGCAGTGAGCACAGGGCGTGATGGGTGAACGGGACTGGGTGTGAGTTAGGACACGGGGCAGTGAGCACAGGGCGTGATGGGTGAACGGGACTGGGTGTGAGTTAGGACACGGGGCAGCGAGCACAGGGGGTGATGGGTGAACGGGACTTGGTGCGAGTTAGGACACGGGGCAGAGAGCACAGGGGGTGATGGGTGAACGGGACTGGGTGTGAGTTAGGACACGGGGCAGTGAGCACAGGGGTGAGGGGTGAACGGGACTTGGTGTGAGTTAGGACACGGGGCAGTGAGCACGGGGGGGTGATGGGTGAACGGGACTGGGTGTGAGTTAGGACACGGGGCAGTGAGCACAGGGGGTGATGGGTGAACGGGACTGGGTGTGAGTTAGGACACGGGCAGCGAGCACAGGGGTGATGGGTGAACGGGACTGGGTGTGAGTTAGGACACAGGGCAGTGAGCACAGGGGGTGATGGGTGAACGGGACTGGGTGGGAGTTAGGACACGGGGCAGTGAGCACAGGGGGTGATGGGTGAACGGGACTGGGTGTGAGTTAGGACACGGGGCAGTGAGCACAGGGGGTGAGGGGTGAACGGGACTCGGTGTGAGTTAGGACACGGGGCAGTGAGCACAGGGGGTGATGGGTGAACGGGACTGGGTGTGAGTTAGGACACGGTCAGCGAGCACAGGGGGTGATGGGTGAACGGGACTGGGTGTGAGTTAGGACACGGGGCAGTGAGCACAGGGGGTGATGGGTGAACGGGACTCGGTGTGAGTTAGGACACGGGGCAGTGAGCACAGGGGGTGATGGGTGAACGGGACTGGGTGTGAGTTAGGACACGGGGCAGTGAGCACAGGGGGTGATGGGTGAACGGGGACTGGGTGTGAGTTAGGACACGGGGCAGTGAGCACAGGGGGTGATGGGTGAACGGGACTGGGTGTGAGTTAGGACACGGGGCAGTGAGCACAGGGGGTGATGGGTGAACGGGACTGGGTGTGAGTTAGGACACGGGGCAGTGAGCACAGGGGGTGATGGGTGAACGGGACTGGGTGTGAGTTAGGACACGGGACAGTGAGCACAGGGGGTGAGGGGTGAACGGGACTTGGTGCGAGTTAGGACACGGGGCAGTGAGCACAGGGGGTGATGGGTGAACGGGACTGGGTGTGAGTTAGGACACGGGCAGTGAGCACAGGGGGTGATGGGTGAACGGGACTTGGTGTGAGTTAGGACACGGGGCAGTGAGCACAGGGGGTGATGGGTGAACGGGACTTGGTGTGAGTTAGGACACGGGGCAGTGAGCACAGGGGGTGATGGGTGAACGGGACTGGGTGTGAGTTAGGACACGGGGCAGTGAGCACAGGGGGTGATGGGTGAACGGGGACTGGGTGTGAGTTAGGACACGGGGCAGTGAGCACAGGGGGTGATGGGTGAACGGGACTTGGTGTGAGTTAGGACACGGGGCAGTGAGCACAGGGGGTGATGGGTGAACGGGACTTGGTGTGAGTTAGGACACGGGGCAGTGAGCACAGGGGTGATGGGTGAACGGGACTTGGTGTGAGTTAGGACACGGGGCAGTGAGCACAGGGGGTGATGGGTGAACGGGACTTGGTGTGAGTTAGGACACGGGGCAGTGAGCACAGGGGGTGATGGGTGAACGGGACTGGGTGTGAGTTAGGACACGGGGCAGTGAGCACAGGGGGTGATGGGTGAACGGGGACTGGGTGTGAGTTAGGACACGGGACAGTGAGCACAGGGGGTGAGGGGTGAACGGGACTTGGTGCGAGTTAGGACACGGGGCAGTGAGCACAGGGGGTGATGGGTGAACGGGGACTGGGTGTGAGTTAGGACACGGGGCAGTGAGCACAGGGGGTGATGGGTGAACGGGACTGGGTGTGAGTTAGGACACGGGGCAGTGAGCACAGGGGTGAGGGGTGAACGGGACTGGGTGTGAGTTAGGACACGGGGCAGTGAGCACAGGGGGTGATGGGTGAACGGGACTGGGTGTGAGTTAGGACACGGGGCAGTGAGCACAGGGGGTGATGGGTGAACGGGACTGGGTGTGAGTTAGGACACGGGGCAGTGAGCACAGGGGGTGATGGGTGAACGGGACTGGGTGTGAGTTAGGACACGGGGCAGTGAGCACAGGGGGTGATGGGTGAACGGGACTGGGTGTGAGTTAGGACACGGGGCAGTGAGCACAGGGGGTGATGGGTGAACGGGACTGGGTGTGAGTTAGGACACGGGGCAGTGAGCACAGGGGGTGATGGGTGAACGGGACTGGGTGTGAGTTAGGACACGGGGCAGTGAGCACAGGGGTGATGGGTGAACGGGACCGGGTGCAAGTTAGGACACGGGGCAGTGAGCACAGGGGGTGCGGGGTGAACGGGACTGGGTGTGAGTTAGGACACGGGGCAGTGAGCACAGGGGGTGATGGGTGAACGGGGCTTGGTGTGAGTTAGGACACGGGGCAGTGAGCACAGGGGGTGATGGGTGAACGGGACTTGGTGTGAGTTAGGACACGGGGCAGTGAGCACAGGGGGTGATGGGTGAACTGGACTTGGTGTGAGTTAGGACACGGGGCAGTGAGCACAGGGGGTGATGGGTGAACGGGACTTGGTGTGAGTTAGGACACGGGGCAGTGAGCACAGGGGGTGATGGGTGAACGGGACTGGGTGCGAGTTAGGACACGGGGCAGTGAGCACAGGGGGTGATGGGTGAACTGGACTGGGTGTGAGTTAGGACACGGGGCAGTGAGCACAGGGAGTGATGGGTGAACGGGACTGGGTGTGAGTTAGGACACGGGGCAGTGAGCACAGGGGTGATGGGTGAACGGGACTGGGTGCGAGTTAGGACACGGGGCAGTGAGCTCAGGGGGTGCTGGGTGAACGGGACTGGGTGTGAGTTAGGACACGGGGCAGTGAGCACAGGGGGTGATGGGTGAACGGGACTGGGTGCGAGTTAGGACACGGGGCAGTGAGCACAGGGGGTGATGGGTGAACGGGACTGGGTGTGAGTTAGGACACGGGGCAGTGAGCACAGGGAGTGATGGGTGAACGGGACTGGGTGTGAGTTAGGACACGGGGCAGTGAGCACAGGGAGTGATGGGTGAACGGGACTGGGTGTGAGTTAGGACACGGGGCAGTGAGCACAGGGGGTGATGGGTGAACGGGACTGGGTGTGAGTTAGGACACGGGGCAGTGAGCACAGGGGGTGATGGGTGAACGGGACTGGGTGTGAGTTAGGACACGGGGCAGTGAGCACAGGGGGTGATGGGTGAACGGGACTGGGTGTGAGTTAGGACACGGGGCAGTGAGCACAGGGGGGTGATGGGTGAAAGGGACTCAGTGTGAGTTAGGACACGGGGCAGTGAGCACAGGGGGTGATGGGTGAACGGGACTGGGTGTGAGTTAGGACACGGGGCAGTGAGCACAGTGGGTGATGGGTGGACGGGACTGGGTGCGAGTTAGGACACGGGGCAGTGAGCACAGTGGGTGATGGGTGAACGGGACTGGGTGCGAGTTAGGACACGGGGCAGTGAGCACAGGGGGTGATGGGTGAACGGGACTGGGTGCGAGTTAGGACACGGGGCAGTGAGCACAGTGGGTGATGGGTGGACGGGACTGGGTGCGAGTTAGGACACGGGGCAGTGAGCACAGGGGGTGATGGGTGAACGGGACTGGGTGTGAGTTAGGACACGGGGCAGTGAGCACAGTGGGTGATGGGTGAACGGGACTGGGTGTGAGTTAGGACACGGGGCAGTGAGCACAGGGGGTGATGGGTGAATGGGACTGGGTGTGAGTTAGGACACGGGGCAGTGAGCACAGGGGTGAGGGGTGAACGGGACTGGGTGTGAGTTAGGACACGGGCAGCAGAGGTTTGGATGAGCTGAAGTTCACGGAGGGTGCAGGGTGGGAGGCCGGACAGGTTAGGGTTGGAACAGTCGAGTCTGGATGTAACACAGGCATAGATGAGGGTTTCAACAGCAGATGAGCTGAGGCAAGGGCGAAGCCGTGCAATGTTACGGAGGTGGAAATAGGCGGTCTTAGTGATGGAGCGGATATGTTCCCCCATCCAGTGACACCCCATTCTACCCCCTCCCAGTGACACCCCATTCTACCCCCATCCAGTGACACCCCATTCTACCCTAACCCCTGTGACACCCCATTCTACCCCCTCCCAGTGACACCCCATTCTACCCTCTCCCAGTGACACCCCATTCTACCCCCTCCCAGTGACACCCCATTCTACCCCCTCCCTGTGACACACCATTCTGCCCTCTCCCAGTGACACCCCATTCTACCTCCTCCCAGTGACACCCCATTCTACCCCCTCCCAGTGACACCCCATTCTACCCCCTCCCAGTGACACCCCATTCAACCCTCTCCCAGTGACACGCCATTCTGCCCCCTCCCAGTGACACCGCATTCTACCCCCTCCCAGTGACACCCCATTCTACCCCCTCCCAGTGACACCCCATTCTACCCTCTCCCTGTGACACCCCATTCTACCCCCTCCCAGTGACACCCCATTCTACCCCCTCCCAGTGACACCCCATTCTACCCCCTCCCAGTGACACCCCATTCTACCCCCTCCCAGTGACACCCCATTCTACCCCCTCCCAGTGACACCCCATTCTACCCCCTCCCAGTGACACCCCATTCTACCCCCTCCCAGTGACACCCCATTCTACCCCCTCCCAGTGACACCTCATTCCACCCCCTCCCAGTGACACCCCATTCTACCCCCTCCCAGTGACACCCCATTCTACCCCCTCCAGTGACACCCCATTCTACCCTCTCCCAGTGACACCCCATTCTACCCCCTCCCAGTGACACCCCATTCTACCCCCCCCAGTGACACCTCATTCTACCCTCTCCCAGTGACACCCCATTCTACCCCCTCCCAGTGACACCCCATTCTACCCCCTCCCAGTGACACCCCATTCTACCCCCTCCCAGTGACACCCCATTCTACCCCCTCCCAGTGACACCCCATTCTACTCTAACCCCTGTGACACCTCATTCTACCCCCTCCCAGTGACACCCCATTCCACCCCCTTCCAGTGACACCCCATTCCACCCCCTCCCAGTGACACCCCATTCTACCCCCTCCCAGTGACACCCCATTCTACCCACTCCCAGTGTCACCCCATTCTACCCGCTCCCAGTGACACCCCATTCTACCCCCTCCCAGTGACACCCCATTCCACCCCCTCCCAGTGACACCCCATTCTACCCCCTCCCAGTGACACCCCATTCTACCCCCTCCCAGTTACACCACCATTCTACCCTAACCCCTGTGACACCCCATTCCGACTCCTCCAGTGACACCCCATTCTACCCCCCCTCCCAGTGACACCCCATTCTACCCCCTCCCAGTGACACCCCATTCTACCCTCTCCCAGTGACACCCCATTCTACCCCCTCCCAGTGACACCCCATTCCACCCCCTCCCAGTGACACCTCATTCTACCCCCTCCCAGTGACACCCCATTCTACCCCTCCCAGTGACACCCCATTCTACCCCCTCCCAGTGACACCCCATTCTACCCTCTCCCTGTGACACCCCATTCTACCCCCTCCCAGTGACACCCCATTCTACCCCCTCCCAGTGACACCCCATTCTACCCCCTCCCAGTGACACCCCATTCTACCCCCTCCCAGTGACACCCCATTCCACCCCCTCCCAGTGACACCCCATTCCACCCCCTCCCAGTGACACCCCATTCCACCTCCTCCCAGTGATACCCCATTCCACCCCCTCCCAGTGACACCCCATTCCACCCCCCTCCCAGTGACACCCCATTCTACCCTCTCCCAGTGACACCCCATTCCACCCCCTCCCAGTGACACCCCATTCCACCCCCTCCCAGTGACACCTCATTCTACCGCCTCCCAGTGAGACCTCATTCTACCCCTCCCAGTGACACCCCATTCTAACCCCTCCCTGTGACACCCCATTCTACCCTTTCCCAGTGACACCCCATTCTACCCCCTCCCAGTGACACCCCATTCTACCCCCTCCCAGTGACACCCCATTCCACCCCCTCCCAGTGACACCTCATTCTACCGCCTCCCAGTGAGACCTCATTCTACCCCCTCCCAGTGACACCCCATGCTACCCCCTCCAGTGAAACCCATTCTACCACCTCCCAGTGACACCCCATTCTACCCCCTCCCAGTGACACCCCGTTCTACCCCCTCCCAGTGACACCCCATTCTACCCCCTCCCAGTGACACCCCATTCTACCCCCTCCCAGTGACACCCCATTCTACCCCCTCCCAGTGACACCCCATTCTACCCCCTCCCTGTGACACCCCATTCTACCCCCTCCCAGTGACACCCATTCTACCCTCTCCCAGTGACATCCCATTCTACCCTCCCCAGTGACACCCCATTCTACCCCCTCCCAGTGACACCCCATTCTACCCCCTCCCAGTGACACCCCCATTCCACCCCCTCCCAGTGACACCCCATTCCACCCCCTCCCAGTGACACCCCATTCCACCTCCTCCCAGTGACACCCCATTCCACCCCCTCCCAGTGACACCCCATTCCACCCCCTCCCAGTGACACCCCATTCTACCTCTCCCAGTGACACCCCATTCCACCCCCTCCAGTGACACCCCATTCCACCCCCTCCCAGTGACACCTCATTCTACCGCCTCCCAGTGAGACCTCATTCTACCCCCTCCCAGTGACACCCCATTCTACCCCCTCCCTGTGACACCCCATTCTACCCTTTCCCAGTGACACCCCATTCTACCCCCTCCCAGTGACACCCCATTCTACCCCCTCCCAGTGACACCCCATTCTACCCTAACCCCTGTGACACCCCATTCTACCCCTCCCAGTGACACCTCATTCTACCCCCTCCCAGTGACACCCCATTCTACCGTCTCCCAGTGACACCCCATTCTACCCTCTCCCAGTGACACCCCATTCTACCCCCTCCCAGTGACACCCCATTCTACCCTAACCCCTGTGACACCCCATTCTACCCTCTCCCAGTGACACCCCATTCTACCCCTCCCAGTGACACCCCATTCTACCCTCTCCCAGTGACACCCCATTCTACCCCCTCCCAGTGACACCCCATTCTACCCCTCCCAGTGACACCCCATTCTACCCCCTTCCAGTGACACCCCATTCGACCCCCTCCCAGTGACACCCCATTCTACCCTCTCCAGTGACACCCCATTCTACCCCCTCCCAGTGACACCCCATTCTACCCCCCTCCCAGTGACACCCCATTCTACCCCTACCCCTGTGACACCCCATTCTACCCCTTCCCAGTGACACCCCATTCCACCCCCTCCCAGTGACACCCCATTCTACCCTCTCCCAGTGACACCCCATTCTACCCCCTCCCAGTGACACCCCATTCTACCCTCTCCCAGTGACACCCCATTCTACCCCTCCCAGTGACACCCCATTCTACCCTCTCCCAGTGACACCCCATTCTACCCCCTCCCAGTGACACCCCATTCTACCCCCTCCCAGTGACACCCCATTCTACCCCTCCCAGTGACACCCCATTCTACCCCCTCCCAGTGACACCCCATTCTACCCCCTCCCAGTGACACCCCATTCTACCCCTCCAGTGACACCCCATTCTACCCTACCCCTGTGACACCCCATTCTACCCCCTCCCAGTGACACCCCATTCTACCCCCTCCCAGTGACACCCCATTCTACCCTCTCCCAGTGACACCCCATTCTACCCCCTCCCAGTGACACCCCATTCTACCCCCTCCCAGTGACACCCCATTCTACCCCCTCCCACTGACACCCTCATTCTACCCCTCCCAGTGACACCCCATTCTACCCTCTCCCAGTGACACCCCATTCTACCCCCTCCCAGTGACACCCCATTCTACCCCCTCCCAGTGACACCCCATTCTACCCTCTCCCAGTGACACCTCATTCTACCCCCTCCCAGTGACACCCCACTCTACCCTCTCCCAGTGACACCCCATTCTACCCTCTCCCAGTGACACCCCATTCTACCTCTCCCAGTGACACCCCATTCTACCCTCTCCCAGTGACACCCCATTCT